>NW_027305495.1:600000-900000 GCF_039555335.1 Amphiura filiformis
ATCGGCAGGTAGTTCTCATGGGGTTAAGCTGTTTGCTTGGGAGAACCGTATTCGGGCTTAGATTTACACGATTGTTTCCCACAATATTTCTGTCATTATGTATAAATCATGGTCACATGAGTAGACAAAATAACCACAAGTATGTAAGCTGATATTTTGCATATATCCATTATGGCTCTTACATTTGGCAAATTTTTGCATGTATAAAATGCCTACTTTTTGGCTGCTTGCAATTTGTATAACCCTCCCACGTTTGACCACATAACAAATTTGATGTCATTGTGAATGCCCTGATTTCTGTAGTCACTGAACAATGATAATATTTGGATTCCTTACCACAGTGCTACTTTTAAACTGCAAATCACACTTCTGTGATCTCCCATTGGTAGTCTGAGAATGTAGCATGATTTAACTGATTTTGGTCAGAGGCAGTTTTTCGTTGGAAATCTCTGCAACTTTTGTTAACAGGGTCCCCCAGACTTTTAATGTTAAAATTCCATGCCTTCTCAAAGATCAAATTAAAAAATTCAACACCGAAAGGTACAACAACATACTTAACTGCTTCTCGCTTACTTTTTATGCTAAATCAAAGTTTTTCTTTTCTTTCTCTTTTTTCGCTCTGAATTCTCATTTTCTTTTCAAAAAGAATTCCACAACTTTAAAGATACAAAACATGAAACGAAAAATCAAAACGTTAGTGACAAACGCAGGTGGTCTTTTTAGGGAGTAACAGAGAGAAAAGTAAATTGGCTAAAATAGCCTGATTTTACAGATTTGAGGGGGCAACACCCCTCCACCCAGCCCGCATTATTTTTGGAATGGCTTGGGAAAGCATGGGTTGTTAATGAGTGATCAACACTAGATGAGTGATCAATTATCAATAGGTGATCAATAATCAATAATCACCATGTGGTGCATCTGTAAAACTGGATTTTGGAGATTTTGCAAGTCCGTTGTTCTGTATAGCATCTTACTCCAGTCTTCGTAATGGGCACCCTGTTGACGACACACATCAATAAATCGGAATAATCAATTAATGGATGATCAATAACTAATAATCAATGGGTAATCAATTACATGTTTTTGTGGGAACTCCGTTTAAAGAAATTTGTCCCGGATCAGTCAGCTGAATGCGGCACCTGGCGACTAAAAATCTCATGGATTCAATTTCTTCCGACCTGGACAGGTGAGGATCAGCTTCTGCTATGTACTTGAGCCCTCCTATATAAGCATTCCCACCATTTGTTTTTTCTCAATTTCCTTAGAATTGAAAGGTCTCCCTACCTTAGCTGAGTTTTTCATGTTTTCCATTGGTTTGTTGAACATTCTAAAATGATCAAACTTCTCTATTTGCATACCTATGGCAAAGGTCTCTCAGCAAATATATTTTCAGTGAAAATTCAGCCTCTGAAGGGGAGGAGGGGGGTGACCCTTTAAAATAAACAAACATGTCTTTGACCCCTGCAAATAATGCACATCTCCCCTCAAATACAATATTTTGTTAATTTCAAATTTTCAAACCCTCCAAAATGACTATTTGACGTCAGAAATAAAATTTACTCATACCACAATGGACAAAAAGGGAAGATTTTCTATGTACTTGGCTATTCCAGTTGACAACACAACCCCTATGAAATAGATGACCTTAATCTCCCACATAGAGAGTATAAATTTCAAATGGAACTACCTGAATGATGATTCCATTTGAAATTCACACTCCCTGTGTGGGAGATAAAGTCATGTTTTACACAGGGGGTGTATGGATTTCAATTGGAATTGATTGCACAAAATCTGAAGCTTACTGTATCTGAAATCGGCTCTTCCATTTGAAACTCATACACCCCCTATGGAAGACAAGACCTTAATCTCCCACACAGGGGGTGTAGATTTCAAATGGAGCCACCCATTCAGGTAACCCCACATTGAGATTCACATTCCCTGCATGCACGATTTAAAGGATGCGCCTTCCATAGGGGGGTATGGATTACGACTGGCACAGCCCATTTGTAATATAAATGGAACTGGTCTATCTGACTGCCACAGGGTACTGGCATCAATTCAGCATTCAGATTGCCAGTCATCAAAGATTTCTGACATGATATCAATGCACACAAATTTGTTTCACAGAAAATATTATTTCATGCCGATGGGCGGTAGACTTCAAAGATTATAACGGTATAATTTAGTGGTATGAATTTTTTTGTGATTTTCTAGTTTTACTAGTTCTGCAATTTTACTTTATTCCTAAGTGTCAAACAGCTATATGCTGCTGCACATTGAAAACTATGGGTCAAAAAATAAGCGGACTTTTACATTTGAAGTACCTAAATTAACTGTAAAAATAAACATTTTGCAAAAAAATTTCCCTAGCTTTTATTGTATAATATAACCAGGACAGGTGACATAGTTCTGGTTTTTATTTACGAATCTATTGAGCCCCATTGAAGAAAACAGGTCAGCTGGATCAGAGATTGATTTTTAGATCATGTTTATTCATGTTGTTGTTGTTATAAACTTACCGCATGTGGCAATATGCTCTTGCAATTTGTTGGTTATTTGGTCCAATTTTGGGTGTATCTAGGCTGTATCAAAATGATTTGTACCCTTTAGTTTTGGTATTTATTGAAAAGCCCGCTTTTAAATAAACTTTCGAAGAGGATCCTATTTGCGTTTGATATTCATATCAAAGTAAAGAAATTTCAGCTCGAAAATGCGTAACAACAATACATGGAGAGTTGGAGACAAATGAAGGTTTCTTATGAGGAATGCACAAGGCAAATAGCCTCACTTTCAATGGCATAATTCAGTAATCACTGTTGAACATTTATGTTCTGCATGCTAGCCATATAGCTTCAACATAAAAAGTCCAAGTTTTGAGATATTTACTCAAAATATCAAGAGCTATCTCAAGAACCTTGCTTGGTTACTTGCTTATGTCGACTTGTCTAGTCGGACTCCACTGATGGCTCTCCACACAACTCTGTTCTGCATGTAGTTCCTCAAGAACCACTGAACCAATACTAGGCTTATTTATACTCATTTTAATGTGGTCATGAAAATTTACATTTTAAAAATTAAAAAATTAAAAAAAATAAAATTTGAAACTTGTCGTCTGCAAACTGAAATTGTTGCGGTGGGGTATGAGTTCAATATCCGGCATATTCAGAAGTCATCCTATAAGTGTACAAACATATTGGGGTTAAAAGACTGTGTCCTGTGCATTGTAATGTTGAATATCCCAGTGTAAAACGTGTCCTAATACATCCATCAATGGTTGAGTTCATAGTAAGAATGAAATGTTAGAAGGAGACAAATTTGACATACTAAAACATTTATGACATGGTTTATGATGATTGATTGCTCATCATATGATCGGCATTAATAATTCAGAAGACGCCATGTGTATTCCTATCACCACTGGCGAACATACCCCTTTCGCTGTATACATAGTCTTTAGTTTATAACCCTAACTTGACTTATACCAAATTATCAGGTCAGTCCTGGACTAGCCATGGCTTAGATCATCAGTTTGGGATTGACATGGGCCTATTTGACCAAAATCTGCCACTGATCTTATTAAGCATGTTAACATATGGACTAATGCAGAAAGGTAAACTTGCATCCCATCAGAAGTCTATGTCATACCAAGCTCTGGTCTCTTTGGAACCTACCTACCTCAGGCCTAGACTTCAAGATACCAGTTCTTAAGCTAGCTGAAATATATTCCTTAACCCTTACCATGCCTACACTTCAGCTTTTGCTTAGGCTTAAACATGGCCTTTAAGCTTTAGGTCTGGAATCCAGCCTTAGCTTAGGCCTAGACTTCAAAATACCAGTTCTATGTTCGCCTGTATACAAGCTTCAGCTGAAAACTGTTCCTTAACCCTTATACTAAGCCTACACTTCAGCTTTGCCTAGGCCTAAACATGGCCTTTAAGCTTAGGTCTGGGTTCCAGCTTTAGCTTAGGCCTGCACAAGTCCACCGTTTAGGCACATTCTATAGAATCTCACTCTTAAAAATAACATTCTTGTCTATGTACATAACTTATGTTGAACAATCTTTTGAGCTTCCTTCAACAGACTATATAGCATCTGTATTTTTCATCTCTTTGTCCTCACTTTACTAGTGTTTCAACAGACCTCAAAATTGCAAATTAGGAACAGAAGTAGATTTAAAAACTCCACTTCAACAACCCTAATATGCAATAATTTATTCAATTAGTTATCTAAATAGTTGTGAGTCAACTACATCAACGTTCTATCCATTTTACTTAGTCAATGATAATAAGGATTATTACAGGTTTACATCCATCAGTCCTAACATGGAAGAAAGAGATGAGAAGGAACCACAACGACTTCGATCGGCCAAGTTTTAATCTGCTTATCTATTGACGCATGAAAAGAAAAGCTATCAATGGTACTTCCTTTCATGTATGATCCATTTACCGCGATCGATGCTTGGCGAAATCATTACTGGAAAAAGTTTATAACAAACTCATCCACGAACAAACAAACGCTACCCAGAAGTAAGATTATGAAATTTCACTGATGCACTGAACATGTATAGTAGCTTTGTTTTGGGATCTACAGTCAAACTGTTTTCTTGATCGTGTTGTGTAGAAAATGTCCTATAAAACATCGAAAAGGTCATCAAAATCGGCCGTTTTTTTCCTGAGTTTCATCTTTAGCAAATAAGGTAAGATTTTGGTGACTTTTTCGATGAAAAATAGATGTAAAATGTTCTTAAATAATGCACAATGTTCCGGTTGAGTCCGGTACATGAAACCTGTTTAATTTAATAGTTTATATGGGCTTCCAAAATGGAAGAAAAAGATGTAGGCTATCAATGACCGATGATCACGTCACCAGAGAAAATCCTATAGGGTGCTTGCACGGAAGGTCATTAGTTCAAATCATCCTTCAAACACGCTCCTATTTAACGCTGGGTATTGATCAACGTAAATCCTCATGAATAACAATGTGAATTAGATGTCGGTAAAGGAGTGTACAAAGTGAATGCGTTCGTTGTGGTTCCTTCTTATCTCTTTCTTCCATGGTCCTTAAGGTCCGCTACTCCCACAGATTACTAGTCCAAAAATTCACTAGCACTTTTTGACTAGCAAAGTCTTTTTTTTTGGCCTAACAAACCTTAGGACCAGAGAAAAGTCAATCAATCAATCAATCAATCAATCAATCAATCAATCAGTTACATTTACGTCCTAGCACCAATTTCATTACATGTTCCCTATTACAGCTTTTGTTTTTATTAAAGGAGTGAAGTCTTTTTTGGCCTAACAAACCTTAAGACTAGATAAAAGTCAATCAATCAATCAATCAAACAATCAATCAATCAGTTACATTTACGTCCTAGCGCAAATTTCATTACATGTTCCCTATTACAGCTTTTGTTTTTATTAAAGAAGTGAAGTCTTTTTTTGGCCTAACGAACCTTAAGACTAGATAAAAGTCAATCAATCAATCAATCAATCAATCAATCAATCAATCAATCAATCAGTTACATTTACGTCCTAGCGCCAAATTCATTACATGTCCCCCTATTACAGCTCATAACGCTGTTTTTACTAATGGTGATGTGAGGTTTTAGTACTAGTAGAGAAATATATTTCTATTTATACCTGTTGTTCCGTTCTGTAAATCAGTTTAGATACGTTAGAACCGGGCCACTCCGCATCAGCAGTAGGGACAGTAGGCACTCCCGCTGCCTGCATGCCAACACATAATAAAGCAGCCATATTAAATCACATATCATTTTTGCTAGCAAAAACTGAGATTAAACTAGCATTGCTGTAAAGTGGTACTATATACAAATTGTTTTATTCTCATTATTGAAAGAAACTGAACAGTGTGGGCATTGCAAGTCTAACATGAACAGAGTTTAGATCATCAAATGTTTTGATCATTTGTGGTCTGCAGGAATGTAGATTTGAACCCAACATGTAGCTCACTTTGGGATTTAAGTATTTTATACAACATGTCTCTCTCCACCTTGGTATATAAATGGGTAGCTGTATAGGATGGTGTAGTGTAATCCCAACATTTTACAGGTTTCCTCCAGTTGAGCAAGATATGGACACTCTGGGAATGCACTTCCTGATAGTGTAATAACACAAGACTATTAGCTGCAATTCATCAGCGTTTATCTTTAACAAGTTAGAGTTTACCCTGTTTTGTTGGGATTTTCATTTTGAAAACAGTAATGCCATCAATAATTAAAAAAGAACTATTCTGTAGCTCATCTTGTATTTTATTATCAGGTGGTGGCCACTGCCTTATTGTTAAATTTTATATCGTATAGGCCTATGATAAGCATAGTCTACAATTTGACCATATCGTGTGATTCAACATACTGACAAATAATGGATAACTATAAACCAACATAATTCAATAGTGTCGCCCTCTATAGTCAGTAAAATACAAAGGGACGGCTTAATGTTAACCTGGATTTGTCAGTATGAGAAATTAGGCTATTCCAGTTGAAATCCATACACCCCCTATGGAAGACATGATCTTATCCCTCCACACAGGGAGTGTGAATTTCAGATGGGGTTACCAAAATGGGTGATTCCATCTGAAATCTACACCCCCTATGTGTGAGGTTAAGATAATGTCTTCAACAGGGGGTATGTGGAGTTCAACTGGAACAGTCAAAAACAACAACATGATGAAGCATGTCAAGATGTACAACCTAATTCAACCTAATTCTAATAATTAAGTTGAGCTTTAGGTGCTACTCTAGCCAGTCAGCCCAGCTGCCGGACTGCGTTCATTGCGAGCCTTCTATAATAATGCTGCTGCTGCTGCTACTGCCATGATATTGTTTCCATATTCCATTACATAGAGGCAAGGTATTCTTGGTATTTATTTTGTGTCATATGCTATACAACATGATATGAGAAAGATAGAAATCCACCAACTTTTATGTCCCTACAAAGAATACAATAGAGAGAGCTCAGGTCCCTGTCTGGGTTAGCACTACGCATCTTGGTGGAAACACTTTTAAAGATTTTCAGAAAACAGGCACACATGTTTTACCTGAATAGTACATCATGTGACAAATCATGTGACAAGCATTGATGTAGTCAGTTTCCTACATGGCTACTCTATATGATGCAGAGATGTCATTAATTGTTACTACAAATTATCACAATTTTCCTTAAGGATGTCTGCTACTGAGATGGTAATGATGTTGGCGATATCTCAAAATGAATGATGGTAACCAGTGTTCGAATTTAGGAAAAATAAATGGTTGTCCCACGGACAACCAGATTACAATTTCTGGTTGTCCGTCTAAGTTTTTGGTTGTCCATAGGCCTACAAATGTGACTTTTGGCTAGATTTATGGTTGTCCAGTGGACAACCGAATCAGTATTTTTGGTTGTCCGGCGACTTTTTTAGTTGTCCCGGGCAACCGGACAACCAAAATTTCGAACGCTGATGGTAACTATAACTGCACACACATGACACAATATAGAAGTATACCTTGTTAAGTCCATGTAATTCAATGGAATTTTGCGAAAGCCAATGAGGTAGGCGATGCTACATTATATTCTACGAGATGCTACTTTATTGCGTTTTGCAGCCATGATATCTTACAGCGCATATTAAGCAAGCAGACATCTTGACATGCTTTGGGAACTGACGTTGAGGACTTTGAACAACTCATCTGAACTGAAAGGTTACTTTGTTGCAGTTTTTGTTTAAAAGAACCTTTCATTATTGAGTTACTCCCCAATTTAAGGCATGATATAAACAGTCCCCCATGTCTAATTGTAGAAATGCCATATTAAGCCTAGATATTGATGGATTATGCAAACTGACAAATCAGCTTTCCTTCTGTTTTGGAAAATTTAACCAATTTTCAAAACAATACACTTTGACCAAGCAATGTATAAATTTCAATGCATTGAACAAATATACCCAAATAAAGCATTCAGATTTAAATACAAACAGGCGTGATGAAAAGGTTCTTAATTCACTTTCCAAAATACTTTCTTAAGTTTTAGTTTTGATTTTGAGCTGAGAACATGTTTAAACTTATTTTAGCAATTTTAATGGCATTCCAATTCCAAATATGTTCAAAGCTAGCTATCATCAAAAAATTGTCATCAAATCTCATGTTTCAAATATGGCTCCTCAGCAAAAGACAAATCTTCCAATACTTTTCAATTTTTATTTTTCAATGTAAAAGAAAGATACCACAAAGAAATATTTCATCGCATATTCCTTATATCACTTGGTATTTGAAGTGCAAAGTAGCATATTGGTTTAATTTACTTAAAACTACCAAATACTGATTTGTCCGTTTGTCAAACCCACAATGGAAGGTATGAAATTGAAGAAGATGGAGAGGGCATGTTTGATATCCCAGTAGCAGCTGCTCAGTTCCTTACTTCCTAGACTTCAATATCTAGAGATTGAACTTGTGCATGAACATGAGAATAAAACATTTTGTAGTACTCAAGCATATAAATATATACAGAACATGACAAAAAAGAAAAAAAATCAAATAAAGTTAGTGTAATGGCTTGGGGAAGCATGGGTAGTTTCATGAGTGATCAACACTAGATGAGTGATCAATTATCAATAGGCGATCAATAATCAATAATCACCATGTGGTGCATCTGTAAAACTGGATTTTGGAGATTTTGCAAGTCCGTTGTTCTGTATAGCATCTTACTCCAGTCTTCGTAATGGGCACCCTGTTGACAACACACATCAATAAACGGAATAATCAATTAATGGATGATCAATAACTAATAATCAATAGGTAATCAATTACATGTTTTTGATTTTAGTGATTGATATTAATTGATGAAGGTTTTCAGGTTTTTAAACGAAAAAGAACAGAACCAAATTTATAAATTAAAACAAACAACAGAATTAGAGGTAACTTCACTACAAGACAAAATTAGAAATGCTACAAACTAGAAAAATTAGAAAATTACCTATCGAAATGGCTATTCCAGTTGAAATCCATAAACCCCAAGACACCACATTAATCTTCCACATAGGGAGTGTGAATTTCAAATGGGATTACCTGAATTGTGACTCCATTTGAAATCTGCACTCCCTATGTGGAAGATTAAAGTCATGTCTTCCATAGGGGGTGTAAGGATTTCAACTGGAATAGCCCAGAAGAGCCGGGCAGTAGAGTGCCCCTTTTCCGATCTCAAATCTATTTATTTCAGCACATGCTCATCAAACCATACTGATAAATATTATAATCCCATGATCATAATGTGCTTACATATGCTCGTCAAACCATACCAATAACTAATTTAGTACCTGTGGTCGTACCGTGCTCGCACATGCTCGTCAAACCGTACCAATAACTAAATATGATACCCACGGTCATAAATCCAAAGTGCCTTTAATCAGCGCACATCTCTCTCTCTACATCATTACCTCCGATTCGTGTCATCGGTAGTAATTCTCTCGATTACTAACATGAATTATCAGTTAGTTATCGTTGTCAACGTATCATCGTCGGGTGTTTAAGCTTCAGCCAGGCACAAGTGTAAACACTGTCTAAGTGGTTTATCACAACTCCGCTATCATCGCATTACACACAACACGGGAGATGGATTTATTAGTAGCCTGCCTATCATGTTCAATGTAAGCTTCATTAAGCACCTAATTGAGCTCAATTGTTTTAATAGGATAACGAGGTATATCAAAAGATTTTATCTTTTGGGAGTATGATAGCTTAAGCTTGATAGGATAGACTAAACAGTACGGTACGACGTCTTTCCGCCACCGCCGCGCCGCCTCTCAGCCTATCGTAGGTTATTTACCTTTGGTTTACACTTTGCGGTGTCGTACCGTTGATGAAATGACATGGTAAAGCACATTATTTTTACATTGGACCGGTACTGATCAAATGTCAACTTGTTTTTAGATTGACTTAAGCAGGTAATGCAATATAGTAGGAATACTCTTACAATTTGCTTTCAGTTCGGACAGATTGAAGCGAGTAAAAAGGGGTGACACAGGTGCTTGCCCCGAGGGAGTGGGGTGAGAGGAGGGGGCACTGGACTTCTCAGGTTGATTGGGGTGTGTGCACTGTGCAGGGCTAATCTTGCAATGTGTGAGGCTCAACTTGGTAAGTAATTTTGCATGCAAGGGTTTTCGTATTCAGATTGAAAGGGTTTAATACAATAATGGAAATGTGACGTAATAGTAGAAGGTTCTGGAAACTGAATTATTTTGAATATTTTTTTTTTTTAATGTGTGTGTTTATTGTGGCAATATGCCAAAGTCATAGGATCAACCAAGCTAAATCTTTCCATAGTACGAGACTCAACTTGGTAACTAATTTGTATGCGGTTTTTTAAATCACTACTTGAAGTATGATGCAAAAATAAAAGGTTCTGAGGGGGGGAGTCCAGATTTAAGGAGTGAATTCAGTACACAACAATAAGAAATCTTTTCAACCATGTGCCCATGTGCGGGAGGTATGGACCGAGCACCTTAACCAGGAGGGGGAAGGGTATCTTAACTGCAATAACGTGCTTACCAACACCAATGTCAGTGCCCCCTTCTCCTTTCTCATATTTTTTCACAGTATGATGTTAGAATATATATTAGTTTTAACACACAAAGGTCAATTAAGGTTATTCACCCTTCACCTCAATAAGGTTAGAGGTCATTATACTCAAGGTTAAAGGTCATACGCACCAGTGGAAGTTGCATTGAGGGGTAAAAGTAAACTGCATCAGTTGATGCCTGGTTTGCCGTGCTCACTTGAGGGATGGTTGGGACGGCGGTCTGCGCCTATTTAATAACAGATGGAGGAGTACATATCACATTAACGAGAATAACAACAATTCCTTTTAAAAGGGAGTGACGGTGTGAATTTGGAAGCATTGACATACAACAGTGTGTATTAAGGTGTGAAACAAAAAATCTTGGCATCTAGACTTAATAAATAGTATTGAGTGTTAAAAACTGTTAACCCCCTGAGCACTACCTGCCGATCTAACATTGCCTCTGATTGGTCAATTACGTGATATCTTCACTTTAATCACCAATCAAAATGGAGCTTTGCAAATAATTCACCCCAAAGAGTGGTGAAATTATTCTAATAATGTTGCTGATTGGTCCAATTGATAATTAAAACTTCTTTTTGGCCAATCGGCAGGTAGTTCTTATGGGTTTAAGAGTTGACCAAAGATGGCTCTAGTATAAAGTTGTTATCTTAAAGGAATAATACAGTCTTTTAATTTTGACACTCACAGTGCAAGACTGTTAGCGATATTTTGATAGAAAGGGTTAAGTTATGATTTAAGATACCTGACCTTGCCACTGAATTTGATTCGAAAGGGTTTTCTTCTGAAAATATTGGGCTATTCCATTTAAAATCCACACCACCCTTGTGGAAGATTTTAGAAATATCTTGCACATGGGGAGTATAAATTTCAAATGGAATGAACACATTAGGCAGTTCTGTTTGAATTTCATACACCCTCTGAGAGAGATTCATCCTGACTCTTCCACAGAGGGAGAGTACATTTCAAATAGAATTGGATAGTGTGCTAATTCCATATGTAATGCATACTCCCTCTGTGGAAAGTATTTCCAAAATCTTCCACAGGGGTAGTGTGGAATTTAATTGGAATAGCCCATTTGGATATTGCTCACCTTTCTAACTGAACATGATTAATTGATCTTGTGAGATGTTTCATGTAAAAAGCTCCAAGATTTGGTTTAAGTATATGTCAAATGAAATGTTGTGAAAGATTTGTTTTGGCCCCTGAACATTACCAAACTATACAAAACTATACGCAACTTGAGTGTATACATGTTGAGGGGCCAAGTGGACTTACGGTCTTCTTGCGCTCAGGTCTTCAATTGAAATCTAAATGACTGACAAAATCACTGTATATCCCTTTAAGCTGAGTGACAATGTTTACTTAATGACCTTTCACCTTTCCCAGTATGCACCATCCTGCACTCCGAGCATGTTGGGTAACGTTCAAGTAGTTGGGTCAACTTGAATTGTCTGAATTATTGTGCAAAGAGTAACTCAACAGTTTGCTACAAATTTACCTAGTGTTGAGCCAATTTGAACAAAAATTGGTTCACATTTGCGCAGGAATTTAGACTGTTTATATTTGACCCAATACAAACAGTGCAGTACAAACTTGACAGAACCGTTTCTGGCCATCCATAGTGCATAATGATAATGGTTATAGGTCTCAAACACGTCATTTTACATGGATTGCACAAAGGTGTACATCCATATCAAAATAATGCACTTGTTGGCTGCTACATGTGTCTCATTTCACACAATAGCTAGGAATAAATACCAGACTCATCAAGTGGTGGCAGTCACTTCAAATCATCCCAATGTCACATGGTTTACAAATGTTCTCTATACTCCTAAACCATGTGACTTGGACATGATTTAAAATGACTTCCACTTGAGATGAGTCTGGTATTTATTCCAACCTTTTATATGAAATGAGACACATGTAGCAGCCGACACATGCATCGTCTTGATATGGATGTACACAAAGGCCTTCCTTACTTGCCGTAATTGCCAATCAAAGTGTCAAGTGTAAGCCAATTGATCATTATGTCAACTGGATCAAGCTTTTGAGTCCTGAACCATGATCAAAACAATCGCCACACAAAGTCTATGGCATATATCATCATTGGAAAAGGTGTGTGATCCAGTTACATAACCACTTTGCTGGTGAATTGAGACAAATATGGTAGCTCCGTTTTCAAGCCAAGTAATGCCAGTTACCAGGTTGATGTCCTGTGTAGAGCCACTCAATGGACTACTCCAGTTGAAATCCATACACCCCCTGTAGAAGACATGACCTTAATCTTCCATACAGGGAGTGTAAATTTCAAAATGGGTTACCTGAATGGGTGACTCCATTTGAAATCTACACCCCCTGTGTGAAAGATTAAGGTCATGTCTTCCATAGGGGGTGTATGGATTTTAACTGGAACACCTCAATACTATTGACCCTTTGCACGGTCATGTCAAAACAAGGTTCAGCTCACAAAGTGCGTATTTACGTTGCTTGCCCCTTTTATGCGCATGCCTTAATTCCAGCATATGCTTCGTAAAAACATTCTGACGTGTTGCGTTAATGCGAGCATGAAAAGCGCAAAAAGCAAAAGCGCACTTTTGCTCGTGCATTTGCAAGAAGAACCTCGTTTTAGAAAAGTGCAAAAGGTTGTTACCGCTTACTTCATACTCCATGCAATCTTTGAGTGATTAACTTTAGCTGATGAAAGTGTAACTATTTTATGGTGTACCACAGAGGATGATTTAAGGAAGCCCCATCATGCACTGTGAAAGTGTTATCACTAGAGTTTCAACTGCCACTTTACTTTTCAAATCCCATTGAACTCTGTGCAAAAGATGTTGTTTTAAAATTGCCTGTGTGCCATTATTACTTGGTCGATTTCAGATCTAAAGTGATGTATGCATGAAGGATAATTAACACCTTCTGTAGATAACATAAAATGTGAAATCGACCAACTTTTTGAAGGTGTTTTTATTGTAAATATATCTGTCCAAATTCAAATTTAACCATGCACGTGTGTATGCAGTGGGCGGGCAGTGGTGTGAAATCATCCTCTGGGTGTACCAGTTGGGGGAGTGAGTTTTATTCCTGGTAAAGCTAAACATGGGGTGGGTGGGGAGAGGGTCTCGGTACAAATGGCCATATGAAGATGTGCTGCTGAATTGGGCCTCACTTTCAGAAATGGGTACCTTTTCAGCCTTCACCTATAATGATGGCCTCATTGAGCATGAACATTGGTATATAGATGATCTTTTTCTGCACAATTTTCTCCTTTTCATGTCAATGGAAATTACCCCAATTTTCCAAAAATATGTGAACATTTTCAGAAAATCTGTCAAACTTTTAAAAAATTTGGGCATATAAAATGGGTGGTCAGAGTTAGTGGTATAATTAGCATCATCATACAAAAGTCAATCACATGTTCATGTTCGTTCGTAGAGAGTCCATTGGAGTATGAAGTAGGCTTAAGTCTGGATGACAACATTTCATTTTCACACCTGAAAACATGGTAAAGAATAATAAACATTTGCATTCAAAATTGATCTTGGATACCTTTCCATTTGAACAACTTAAACAGCGTTCTTCAGAAGTGACAGCCCAATATTGAATTCTCTTATAGTTTATACATGTATATAGTAAAGAGTTTGAAACTAAAATGATAGAAAATGGTTCAGAGCAAATTTTATGTAAGAAATTTTGACAACATTTTTGAATTTTTTTGTAAAAATGTTCCATTTCCTGAAATCTTCCTCATTAAATAATTTTGCATATAGCTTGGGATTTACATGATGGACTATTCCAGTTGATGAGTTGAACTCCATTATACACCCCTATGGAAGACACAACCTTAGCCTTCCACACAGGGGGTGCAGATTTCAAATGGAGTCACCCATTCAGGTAACACCATTTGAAATTCACACTCCCTATGTTGAAGATTAAGGTCATGTGTTCTGTAGGGCTGTGTATGGATTTCAACTGGAATATCCCAATACAGTACTAAGGGTGGTAGAGGAAACCTGCTTAGCCCTAGCAGAAATGTAGGCAAAGTATCAAATGAAGCAACTTAACAGATAAAAAAATCTTACTGGTCTTGTAATTAGTCAAAAATTATCTTGATTGGTCCAAAACTCTCTTGATTGGTCCATACTTAATTTAAGGGTATGGGTCTTTGCAGCAGACATATTTTTGATGCAGTTTACCTTTTTTTTAGTAGAGGTCCGGATCAAACTGATCTGGATTAGGACAGATTAGCTCATATCTGATCCAGAACCAGATCCGATTTGATCCAGAATAACACACACACAATGGCAGAACTGGTGAGTATGTCTTAACGGTCTTTGTTGACACATGTTGGTATTAAGTTGGTGGTTGGTTGTATGTGTGTCATGTGTCATGTGTAGTAAATTGACACATACTTTCGCTTGTACATTTTGTATGACCTGAAATCTTGTTGGCTAGGAGACTTGTGCAGACGAGCACATATGTACACACCCCACCTTTACACTTACACAATCCACTCCTGTATGAGAATCAGCACACACACACTCCTTAAAGAGGAAGCCCCACCAGAGCAGTTCTTCTGGGGTGAACCAAATCTGCCTGGTTATCAAATTAATCAGTGACAAGGATATTTCTGAATTTGAGTGCTAATTGATACAGTTACATTAAAACATCAAATTCAGAGATAAACTTGTCAGATTCATTTGATAACCAGGCAGGTTTGGTTCACCCCAGAAGAACTGCTCTAGCAGGGCTTCCTCTTTAACACACCCCACATACAAAGTTTATAAGAAAGATGTAACAGAAGCTTATCAGAAAAAAAGAACAATAGAGAAAGAAACTTAAGATTGATGAAGAAAGAGCATCAACTTAAAGAAGCTTAGAATGAGATATTGCTTGTCAAAATCAGCTGTTGCCATGGTAACCAGTAAGTCAAAACTAAATCCTTGGAATTACAAGTGTGGGCGAGATGCCCTGGAATCATATGAACTGATATTCCAACGACTGATCAAAACATTTATAAAATATGACTTTGCAACGAACAAATCATAACATATGCGCATATGCACCGAATGACAAAATGTATCTTATTATATTTAATAAATAACATTGTATGAAAGATAAAAGAATAGATTTAAAGTTACCAGTTTAATCCTTAATGCACAGTAACCTTTAAATGGCAAATGCAATCTATTGAAATGGAATTGGGTCAACAGTAGTAAAATTTTAAAAATGCTTAACAAAAGTTCTTTTTAGAATTATCATCCCCTAGTACAGCACTTTCAGAATATGTTAAAAATAAATAATGCCAATCTTATTACAAATATCAAAGCATTCATTCAGTGTCTATCCTTCATGTTACAAGCGTAAAGTAAAATTAAATATTCATGTCTTGTGAAAAACCTACCCTCATGTCTATGGATTTGTTGTGCAAAGCAAACCCATTTGTGCAACACATCCCCATAAAGTAACCCCCACCCCCAGGCCAGACCTCCATATGAAACAAACTGTTAGCTAACCTTTACTTATACAATAGTTGTCCTCTCATAAAAACCCTTTTCTTATAACTGTGCAACACTTCAGGCCATACCAAGTAGGCCTCCACACTTGATAACACTGTCAGTGCATCCTCCATTTGATCCATCAGTTTTCAGTCTCCGAGATCTCTGCAAGGGTTTTTCTCATTTATGCTTTGTCTAGTTTTCTCACTAATTTAGAGGCCAACTTTTTACAAAAGAAGATGTCAACGAAGTGAATTTGAAGCCCCAATTTTACTCAAAAAGCTTTTATAGACTGTGAGAGTAATAATAAAGCCTGCACAATAGTGAGTTGGCTCGCTACCCTCAGTTCATTTCCTTGTAACTCCCATGATATTGTTTTTAAGTGTTTGACTAAAAACCTGATGCTACTTTTCATTTACTACAACCTCAATTTCCCAGAAGCAAAGTTCACTGCTCAACATACAATGAACTTAAAACATAACTCGGTATATTTTAGGTACAAAAACTCATCCTCAAGTAAAAAGCTCGCACCACACCAGCAGCGAATCTCTGAACTGTGCCATGTATATGAGACTATTTAGTCTCCTAATAAATTTGCCACACACAACTGATGGGGGCATCTAACATGATACAAACGCTACTTCTTCAAGTCCGTCCAGCACACACAACAAGCCTGCCGTAATGCAATAGATACGTTATTACAGTCAATTTACACTATTTCCAACGGAAGCCTTCTCCCTCTCAAATAGCCAAACAGACAACTTCAAACTCCGTACTAAGCATCAATTTCAATCTCGTCACGTTAAATAAATACCAAGTATCCATTTCTAATTTGTTGCATTTGATTTTCTGATGAGATTTCAGACATTGCAATCTCTACGACAAAGTTCCTTAACCCCCAATACGCTTCTACACAAAGAATGAACTTTGGATGTGTTTGGTACAAAAAATCATACACAAAAACTTAAGGTCAAAATTTGAGCTTCGCTTGTTTAATAGGGTTCATTGCGCTATGACTGCGTATGAGATTGTGGCTCGTAGTGATAAGAGCTGATTTTGCGTAATCGATGATGACATTCATGACGCAGACAATGATTAGTCTGAAACGACTTCAATTTGAAGTGATTTCAGATGGACTATTGATAATATTTTTGCCGTAGAGGATATTACTTTTATTGCAGCAATTGAACACATAATTTCTTGTGCCTTTACATAATCAGATATTGAGATGATCATTGGAGAAATCATCGGTAGAATGTCGCAAGTCTTACATGAGATAAGAATCTATCTCCGTCAAAAACAGATCATAATCTAGGATGAAAATAATATGACTGAGATGGGGAAACTATCACAAAATATGATTGCCAGTCCTAGACAGATAACAGCTACCTTTCAGCCAAAGAAGATGAGAAAAAAAATTAATTACATGATTATTACAACACCTAAATCATGTTTTATTAATTTTTTTTACGAGATAAGAGAAACTATCACAAAACATATTGCAAGTTAACAAAAGTAGTTTTTTAAACTTTCTACGGAAATTAATGAAGGAAAATTTTCATTTACTTTGCAAATATTTTCGGCAACAAATCTGTTACCATCCTCAGGCAGTACATGAGATAAGTCTACCTACCAAATCAGATCACCAGAGAAATTTGTCAAATTATAACATAATACGATAATGCCTAAATCATAAATATCAATTTCAAAAGCGCACATTAGTATCCTCAAGTAATTTAAATATACAAATTCCGCACATACCTATGACAAATATAATATTAAATAACTGAATGTGTCAATTTGATCACAACCGTAATCGAGTGACAAGGGTTCAATCTCCGCTGACTCCTGTTTTTTTTTCTCTCTCAATTTATTATAACTCAGTTTGCATGGTCTTCATAAAGTCATTCAATCTGAATGGTTAACCCTTTCCACGCTGGGTGTCGACTGCAGACCACAAATTTCTTTTCTTTCTTTTTTTTTTTTTTTTGAAAATTCAACAATTTCAGAATTGTACATTATCATCACCATATTTGGAATCAGCATGAAAAATGCATTAAAATGAGTACAAACAAGCCTAGTATTGGTTCAGTGGTTCTTAAGATAACTCTTGATATCTAAACAAATATGAAGACTCTTTATCCACGCAGAGCAGTTACACAGTAAGAATCAATTTGTCCGATTGAAAATTTGATGGCGAGTACAATCCAGATTCATCTCATTTTTCTCCATTATTTTTCTTTAGTTTTACCAGTCACAAATGAATGCACTTGTCATGAAATTATTTTGCAAATAATAAATAACACCATGCAATAAGGTATTTCCCTGCCTATAAGGGGGGAATTCCCTTCTCAAAATTTCAGAGATTGGATATTGAATTTACCTGCCTATAAGCTCCTATAATAAGGGACATTCCCTACTCACAAGGGAATTTCAGAACAAAGGGAAATTCCCTACAGATAAATTTCAGCAGGGAAATCCCCATAATCCACAAAAGAGACCACTTGAAATGTATACATTAGAGAATACCATACTTTAAGGTTATTACATAACATATTACACATAATCTTTCCTTTCTAGAAATCTTTTATTTTAAAATGTCACAATTTTACTTTGTTTCCTCTACAAATGTCACTTAGCCTCGTAATATCCTTTCTTATTTCAAATCTCGGTTCTAAATCTCATATATTTTATTGTGCTGCAAGATTAGACATTCCCAAGAATGCCCAGAAAAAGATATCTAACACTTCCCACAATGCATTTCTTCCATTTCAATTTTCTCTACTAATTTGCTATCCAGTGCAACTTGGGTCGATAGTGATAAAAAGTACCTCAATGAACAGAGCACATCCAGATCTTGCAAAATATGTTTATTTCTTGACTATCGACCCAAGCTTTAAGCCAGTCTATGCTCAACATGAAAACAAAGCAAACCTGTACAAAATAGGCCTAGATTGCTATTTGCTGAATAAGGTGATGCATCATGTTGCAAAGGATTCTGGGAAGAGTATGATATCTTCTTTGAAGAACAGCCACCTGGGTATATTTTGATCTCAATACTTATTACAGGTGAGGTTATGTACCACTTAAATGCAATATTCCAGTTTCCTGTGAGGATTTCCTGCAATTTATGGGACTCCGCACAAGAGCACTGGAACCAGATGAAACCGCATCGATGCGATCTCACAGGATGCACAACAAACATCAAAAAATGATTTTTCATTTTGCTTGTGTGAATTAGTTTAAAAGTTTCAAATAATTAAACATCAAAGAAATTACAAGGAGAGTAATTATGTAATGCTGTGCAACTTATTTCCTCCAAACTCCCTCTAATCATCACCATATTTGGAATCAGCATGAAAAATGCATTAAAATGAGTACAAACAAGCCTAGTAATAGTATTGGTTCAGTGGTTCTTGAGATATATCTTGATATTTTAAGAAAATATCTCATATTACAAAAATTACATAATACATGGTACCAGGCAACTTATACCTTGCAAAGCTCTCTCTAATCAGCCAAAAAATATTGCAGTTTTGAATAGGTATATTGATCATAAAACAAACATGTTAAGAATTTATACTGAATTATACTGATTGCTCAAACAAACTCTGCACGTAACAATAATTGTACTCGCCCAATGTCATGTGCAACAATTGTCGAAAATAATTACAAAAATATTCTTGGAATAATATAAACGCCCAACAAGATGTGAAATCAGGTCCAGTCAAGCTGAATGAAGTGAATTATGAAGTTGCAAATCATTGTAATTACGTTGGAAAACAATTATTTTTGAATTTAATGAAGAAGTAATCTACAAGTTTATTTAGCTTGTCTAAATAGAACCAATTTAGGGACAATTAAAATTTGGCTGAAAATATGCTCCCTGAAGTAAACTGTTTTTAAAAACTTGGTGAATATTTCTATTATCATATTGAAAAGTTTGGTTGCCCTTGGTTTTATCCAATTATGTAAAACAGGCTGCATAGTGTATAGTACTGTACATACTTCTTAAATGTTTTTTTTTTTAATTTAGTGAGTGGATGTGCAGGTGCGAAAATAACAATACACAAAACATTACTTTAAACTTACATAAATTTCATGAAATGAACAACTTTTAACAATTTCCTAACATCCCAAAATCGCGAAAAATTATGAACTCAAAAACAACTGCATATACAGTCATTTTCATGAGTGTTTCCTTTTCGAAAATCGAGGTTTGGTCTCAAATTTAACAACACACAGATATTTAAAATTTGTTACACAAATAACATTGCTAAGTCATGAATTTTGCGAAAATACCAACACACACAAAGATTGCCATTGTTGGAAATCGTAAAAAATGTGTACACAAAAAAATAATAGCCATGTCTATGTATACTTATAAGGTCAGTGACCCAGTTCTTACAGAATTATGACAACTGTTTGAATTGTATATCACAATGAAACTTAATCAATTTAAACTATTAAAAGAAAAATTAATGAAATAAAAAAATGAGAATGACCTGATATGAAGCGGTATTTTCAGATGAAAAAGAATTTTTGATTGAGTTTGTTGAACCAATGTGTATTGTGGAAAAGTATTGTGGTTTCTTAAATAGCAGTTGAATACAATAGAAAGGTTCAATAAATCGTGAATCAAAGGAAAAAATATTGTATAATTGATCACAAGCACAATGAGGTCGAAATTCTTTTATTTAAAAAAATCAAGGTTCTAGAAATAGCAGATGTGATAGGGTGTTTTTTTCTTTTTCGGCAAAAGAGCAAGCAAAAGCATTTAGCTGGAGTTTTTAAGGCACTCAAGTTATCACTGGCAACACTAAGAACATACTAAGGTTCCAAGCAAAAAATAAATAAATTTAAACACCACTTTGGCATTTGATGTTTTAACTTTTTATGTTTTGCTTCAACTTATTCAATTTAAGACAAAATGTCATTGAAATGTTTTATGCCTTTTATATACCCAAGCATTTAGGCCCCAAATGTTTACGAAAACATTTTTGTATTCTAGGTTGCGCTCACAAGTTTTCAGACACAGAATCTGAACAAAATTTGTGGACACAGCGTTGTTTTGAACAGTCCCCCGCCAATAAATGTTGTATACAAGTTAATAACACTACTGATGCTACCACCGTAAAACAAAGCATCCAACTGCAATAACTAAAGCAGATACCGCCTTTTTACTAGGGAGGACAGGCAGAGCATGGAAGAGCGGTGCAGCCAGGCGATGGAATATGATGTTATATTCATAGTGCATATGTAAGGTATTGGATATCATATTGATAATGCTTCTACCTTTGCTTTGCGTTAGGTCAGTTACCACACAGGGACCAAATTTAATAAAGGAAAAGGCTTGGGAAAATTGCCGACTTACAATGAGATGCTACCGCCCAAAAAGCTGCTGGATTCGGAAATGTGATTCCGTCACCGAATCGACTCGTATCGTCAACAAAAATGAACGGATAATTGCTTGTGTAAGCTGCATATTTATGCACTGCATATGTTTTATTAAAAAAACACGCAAAAAAAGCTATAATTTTCCTTTTTTGGGTATAAATATTACGATATTTGGCAAAAAATCATTTACGGCAGCTATTTTTTAAAGCTAAAAAGTCATGCAACATGAAGGTTTTTCCTTTCCGTTGCACAGACAACCCCATTATCAGTTATTGCTATCATCCTGACAACCAACATCAATAAGTAAAAAGCGTCCGTTCTAAGGATCTTTTAAAAACCTGGTGCTAAATATTTGAACATTTAGCCCAGATTTCACCGAGTATTTGATCAGATTTGATGCGTTCGGGGTCCGTGCGGGATGCGAGTGACCTTTCGTGACACCCGCGTTGAAATCTCAAATCAGATACAATCCTTTCCACATTTGCATTGTATTTGTTTTTCACGATGTACTGCTGCTCTCTAGGGCTACGCCAACATTTGACACAGAGAGCGACTGCGACACAAAAGCCCACATGGCACTCGCAAAAAAAATGTTACGTGTTGAACCCGCTCTTAAACTATTCTCAACGATTCTAACACTACGCTCCAATGTTTGTCTAACTAAGGCAGTCTAGATTTCAAACAACATTGAGCAAAGACTCTGAGATAAGACGACGTTGCAATGCTACCAGGAAAAAACAGGAGGTATTTATACCGAGTGAATACGTGTTGTTGCGTTTGGTTGGAGGGGATACATTATCATAAATCTGCCCTCGTGAGTAACAACACGATATCTGCTGTGCTAATTACCGACTTATACCGTCCTTTGCTTTGGAAGCAGACTTAATCGTATATATGCCTCGATGTAAAAATATAGCATCTGCTATGTTGTTTACTAGTAGATACACCATTTTGATTTAACGCTCTCCATGCAGGTGTCGACTGCAGACGACAAGTTCAAAATTTTCTATAAAATTCAAAAATTTTGGAATTGTAAATTGTCATGACCATATTTGGAATTGGCATGCAAAATGCATTAAAATGAGTACAAACAAGCCTAGTATTGGTTCAGTGGCTCTTAAGGTAGCTCTTGATATTTTGAGAAAATTTCTGAAAACTTGGATTTTTTATGTTGAAGCCTATGGCTAGCATGCAAAGCATTAATGCACACACACATAGTGATTATCCACCTGTCTTCCAAGTAACAAGGCAGTATACTGTTTTCTAATTTAGTTGTACATACTGACTTTTACCTGTGAGGGCATAAAAATTGGGCTATTCTGTTTAAAATCCACACACACCCTGTGAAGATTTCACTAAGTCTAAATTCCAGTTGTACCTTATGCTCAATCCAGCTGGACAATTTTTTGCTAGTTTTTTGTTAAATTCCAGTTTAAAATTGCTGAATTAAAAAAATCCAGTTGAATTTTGCACACTTTCACCTAAAATTAGACAATTTCGTATGGAATTCCACATTTTTTTGCACCTTTCCCACTTTTTATTGATGAATATAGCTGCATCTGGAATGATTTAAATGGTTAATTTGGTTGGAGTAGTTTTATGTTAAATTTCAGTTGAAAATTGTTGAAATTTTAATATTCAGTTGAATATTGCACACAATCTCACTTAAAATTAGACAACTTTTTTTGCAATTTCAAAATTTTCTGCACATTGTCCACTTTGTATTGATGAAAATGGTTGTATCTGGAATAAGAATTACGGTTAAATTTGGTTAGAATAGTATTATATTAAAATTTTAGCTGAAAATTACGCAATTTTGCCTAATATTAGACAATTTTGTCAGGAATCCCAAAATCATCTGCATCTTTTCCATATTTTATTGTTGAAAATGGTTGCATCAGAAATAATTCAAATGGTTGAATTGTTACAATTTCAAAATCTGCCAAAGGGGTGAGGTTTTTAAATGGAACTGCCCAATGTGCATACAGGTGTTGTTATCCTGAATATTGTTTCCTAAGAAGATGAAAATTAATTCATCTTATGAACGGAACTTCTCTGTGTGCGTAAAAAGTAAACATTACCAATGCAGCTCACATGCAGACTCATGTGACTGCTGTATTTGTACAGCTATAGCACTTAAAATTCCCAGAAAAAATGGTGAGAAGGCATGAAAATAGTGAAAGGCAACATATCCGACTTATCTTTTTACCATTCTTTGGTAATAGAGAGTAAAACAAAGGCAGTTTCCCCTTTTTGGGGGAAAGAGAGGCAGAAGGTTTCTTTAAAAGTGTGATGTGAAATTGTATGAATACTGTTAATGTTCCAGCATTAATTTTATGCTCTATCATTAGCACATAAAAAACATGCCACCATATTTTGTTACAATTTAATGATGAAAATATTTTAGTCAAAACTGCTACTTTCAACACAATAGACTATTCCAGTTGAAATCCATACACCCTATGGAAGATGTGACCTTAATCTCCCACACAGGGGGTGTAGATTTCAAATGGAGTCGCCCATTCAAGTAACCCCATTTGAAATTCACACTCCCTTTATGGAAGATTAAGCATGTGTCTTCCATACGGGGAGTATGGATTTCAACTGGCATAGCCCAATAGCCCCAACCTGTTGAAACAGCTTGAAACTATGGGTTAACATAACATAATAAAACTGAACTACTTTATGAAGGGCTACTTGAACTGCCTAATGAAGTACCCTGCCTAATGGGCATGGTGGTTTGTAAGACCTTATTATGAAGAGTCCTTATAAGATAATAAATAACATTGGCTAGGATAGACTGTATAAGTGAACCAATTAGCAATGTCAACTGGAAGGAGCTGCACAATGGTACACAGCGGACTGGATGGAGTATAGCTGCTTGGGTCTAGACAGTTGAGACGTGGCAGTCAAGAAAGTGCTCTGTCACTACATCAGCCAAGTTTGTGTATAACTTACATCATATGGGCTATTCCATTTAAAATACATACACCGCCTGTGGAAGATATGACCTTAATCTTCTAAACAAGGAGTGTGAATTTCAAATGGATTACCTTAATGGGTGACTCCCATTTGAAATCTACTCTCACCCCCATGTGATAGACTAAGGTCAGTTCTCAGCACTGCCTTCATACAATTCCGCTCCCCCGACTTATAATCTGTTATACCCTAAAATGTAATGCTCCTTTGTCCTTTCCTCCGCAAACCCCAATCACTACCGTATAGGACTGTAAGGACTCCCTGACCGACAGTAAAATGAGGATGTGTCCCTTGCCTTGCCCCCAACTTTACGCACACCACTACAACTATAAAGCCTTACTGTAACAAGTCACTATACTAGATATGAAAGTGCATGGAATGTGTTATTTACCCAACAAGGTACAACCTCTGTTACTTGTTCTTGATCGAACAATCACTCTAGTGGCAGGACCATAATTTCAGCAATTTTTTTGACAATGCTGCTGACCCGTGTGTCAGACAAAATTAACAAAGTGTGGAAGAACTCATTGTGCCAGTCCAGCAAAAAACCCTGTAATATTTTTGTTCCAAGGTGTTTACTAGTTGAATCTTTTGATGCACATGATGTGACAAAAAGGTTGAAAAGAGCTAGCATAGTTGAACTAATCGATCAAATGAAAATTCAATGTCAAATTTATTCTGTCTGGTCATAAAAGTTGCAAAATCATTGTAAAAAACATGTATATGAATCATTACTGTTCATGTGCAATCATTCAATAGGCTTATTCAACAGTAAATAACAAATGCCAAAAAGGGTCAAAATTTGAAACCATAAATTTGAACCTAATGAAATTCAATACTGTTATTATTTACTCTTGTCTGCAGAGTGGGTGTTTAGCATGGAAGCCCTAAATTTGATTTGTTCCTGGAACTTTCCAGGTATCAACTACAGAGCAATAGAAGATAGTGTATTGCATTGTGCCCGTTATCACAGATTATGGCAACACTCTTGTTGATTGGGCTACTTAAGGCATCTTGCAGTATGTGTACTAGCCATATTGAAAAGTAGGGGGTGGGACATTTACACTAAATTGTCAAAAAGTGGCTGAAAAGACAAAAAAATTGCTCATTTTGTCAAAAAATGTGGGAGAGACGTGTTCCCGCGTCCCCCAGGATTGACGCCCATGGTACTTGTGCACAAATATGTGTAAAATGGTAAGCAAGTTTGTGACAGATTTGTTCCGTAGAAGACTAAGGAAACTTTATTGTTTTCTGTTTAAAATAGTTTTTAGTGATTAAAATAATATTGAAACTGAACAACTAAAAACAAAAAGTCCTATCAGCTATTATTCACTCCATCCAAGACACCACAAACAGATAATGAAGGAACAAAACATACTCACACACAACTGCACTTTTAAAGCTATACCCTCCCATAACCTTTTTGTACCGTAGTAACAGTAAAGCTAATCACTACAAAGAGTGTATTTTTGACAAAATATGCTAAGATTTAAAACATTCTCACTACCAGGACGAAGTTCTCCGACCTCAATACATTTGTACATTCACAGAATGACCTCTGCATGCGTTGGGTACAAAAACTCATACTCCACAACCTGAGGTCAAATTGTGAGATAATGATAGTTGATTAGAGGTTAACAAACTGTGCCATTCAGATGAGATTACTTCTATCTTTATACAGTTATACTAGGTTGACTGATTGCGATAGTTCCCCGGCATTCTGTCATCAAAATTAGAGCAGCAGAGCTAACACAATGCTCGCTAACATCAAATACAAATTAATTTTTTATTCTTCCCATCCAACAATTTCAGAATTATTAAATTTTTAACGATTACACCCCAACATTATCATCAAAATTTATTTTGCCGAGTCTTAGCATGCACAGTATCGATCGTCTTGTTCTTGAGATCGGATTTTCAAACAAAAACCGGGCTAAATCATCAAGTTTTGTTTGTCTACATTGGTTAGGTATGCGATGCACTAAGCTTTAGAGTTGTGACAAGCACTAGGCACAAATACAATTCATCTCGGCTTTCATGTGTACATAACCGGTGCTATGAACGACTGGAATCGAGCCGTGCCGAGCGCTACTACTACTAACCATACTCTGGCAAGCGCTAGTCTGCGTTTTCTCCTCTTCAACTAGCTCACCAGTCAAATACAATAATAAGTGCTCGGCTCAAAATACAGATATTGAGCAGGTATGCATGTTGAGCAGTTTCACTATGTAATTTTGTATACCGCATCTAAAGAGGCCCTGCAAGTTTATACGGGGACTTTCATTTAAGGGTATTACACAGTCACACAATTCTGATATTCTTAAAATAGTTCACTTTTCTATTATGTAATCACAAAATTTGAAGATGTAAACTCACTCTTTCCCAATCACAAAATGTATGTACTACGCTTCCATTTCATACATGTGTTTCCTTCTTTGTACCTTCAAGACACTAGGATCCACAACATGCTCATTTATCAGTGGCACAGTTCTTAAACCCCAATACATTTGTACATTCATTGAATGACCTTTGAAAATTTGGGTACAAAAACTCATACTCTGCAACTTGAAATCAAATTTTGCACTATGATTATGTAATTGAGGTTATTGGACTATGCCATTGGGATGAGGCTATTCAGCATCGAAGTGGTTACGTAATTCTCTTGGTTACCGGATCACGCTATTTTGATATCCTACGAGTACCATATACTTTGTGTGGTGATTGTTTCGATCGTAGTTCATTACTCTGGCGCGTGATCCCGTTGGCATAGTAACATTACGTAACTTCGATACTGAATTGTGGTCCATAGTGAGACTCCCCGACAAAACTAATAATGTACAAGGTCATTTTCATTCAGTTCATGACCTCGCAAAATATCGTTAAGATACAAATAAAGCAATTTTGCCTTCTCTCCAGACTCCCTCTTTAATAAAGAACACTTGTAATATCTTTTGAAATGTCTTAAGAGTATTTGCTGATTGAAATGTGTTTTGTAAGCCATGTTGAGACAACGTTTAATAATGTATAATGACTTATTTTTACACACCGTTTTAATTTCATGATTTATGCAAAGAGTCTCGCAATTAAATTCATAAATTCAAATTGCCATGAAAGTAATATTCTTTACAAGTTAGCAGACAATATCATGTTTGCGAATTTGCATAATTTTGTTGCTCTCAAAAGTGAGAAATAGCTTAATTGTGTTTAATACTCCATACTGGTGTTGACTGCAAACAAAGTTTCAAATTTTCAAAAATTCAAATATTTTAGAATTGTGCATTTGCATGACAATATTTGGAATCAGCATGAAAAATGCATTAAAATGAGTATAAACAAGCCCAGTATTGGTTCAGTGGTTCTTGAGATAGCTCTTGATATTTGGAGACAATATCTCAAAACCTATGGCAAGCACGCAGAGCATTAATCCCCCAGTGCTATCTACTGAAGATAGCCCTCACATGAATAGCATGATATTACAATCAAACAAACACAATTCTGAATGGATTGACTAGTCCCGACCTTACAGGCAATTACAGGGATGAACGTCTCACCACAATTCACAGAACTTTAAAGACGTAAACTAAATTAAATTACCATTTGAGGAGAAAAAATGCTTTCCTATACAAGCACAATGATCTAAATGAATTAAAAACTAGCGCTGATGGTGAAGAAGAGGGAAAATTGACAAAGGAGACTCGTTGAAAATGAGTCAGCTCGGTATCGACTCGGCGAAAGCTAATCACCGCACAAGAGGGGTTATCCTCAGTCAGCCAGTGTTTATCTAGCGATCGGTTGTGCACTGTGTTGTGTCCATATCACGGATAAACGTTATTGGCTTCATGCGTCTTTAGAAGAGCAAATTACAAACGGAGAAGGTTTGAGCGGAGAGAGAATATGACGATCAGGACGTTGACTTGTAAACTATCAAAATACTCAGCTAGTCAGACACGCAACAACAATAATCAATTTCATCTCTCTGTCCGTCGCATATCAACTGCTTTTCCTTATCAAATCAAAAAAACAAAATCCAATTCCTTAGAACGCTTTCTTATATACTATAAATATCATTGTGCTACGTCGGTATATACGTACCCTTGTCAGGGACGGTTTCATTGTTTTTAAGTAGTAATTTATGGCTCTAATTTTCCTAATGTCTTGTAACGGATGATTTGAAAAGTAAGCTTTTGTATCTTGTGTGATAATATTATCCGATGAGGCTAAACTACGAGTCGGAGCGGAGATGATTGGAACCATTAGGAAGGATGACTTGAATACAAAATTGACTCGGTTATCGCTTATTGCATCAAAACACTTGGTTCTACTACAAGCTGACATTTGCCACAAAGCGCTTGAACAAACATTCAAATAAATGCCCATTGTATGATTTATATAGCTTCTCTCTATACTTAGACTCAAGTGTTTTATAGTGCATTGTGATTTGACTTGAACCTGCTACTGTTTTGTAAAACAAAGGGATTATTTACATTACCGTATAACAAGCAAATATTGGGAGACAACATAATGTCAATAACCTTTCTTGTTGCATTAACTTTTAAGGAGTATTTAGCCATTCTAGAATCCTCTTTTTATGACTTTTTTCAGTAGATGTCCACAAAAAAAGCTTATTCCCAAAATTTCAATTGATCCCATTTTGAGTAACTTGCGAGTTATGCACGATTCGATTATGTGTATTACACTGCTCCAAAGGTGACTATGTTATAATTTCGTTCTGGTATGCCAGAACATAAATCCAATTTGACGATATTTTTGCTTAATTTTTTTGTACATAACATTATGTAGCCAGAGGTTTCCTATTAAAATCCCAATTTTTTGGAGAAAAGTGGGGGGATGAGGCTGTGGATTACAAAATACCTCTTTAAGCAAAAACCGAATCTTTTCTCTTTCTTTACTAATATAAATGTACTATTTACCATTTTACTTCAATGAAGTGGACCCATCATACCAAGAGCTCTGATTTAAACCCTTTCCTACAATTTGTTCATTTGATGAACAATGCTGTAGTAAGCTCTTAACCATTACAGCAATTATTACTTTCAACCTCAATATGCACCAATATGAACCAGTTTTAATATTCAAATGATATTTAAGTAGAACAACAATGCTGCCGATATCCCTTCAGACCAAATAGGACACTTAAGTTATTCATCTAATACTGAAAATTTAGTCAACTAAACCGAAATTGTAATTTGTATAAAACATAATTAGCATATTTTGCATTGCATTCAAATTAAGTGTATTTGAGCCGATATATTATTATAAAACAATGGCACCTCTTTTTGCCGATGCAACAAAGATAAAGTATCACCTAGCAACAGAATAAAATGCCTTCCCATGATGCATTGCTGGGCTATTCTATTTAAAATCCACACTACCCCTGTGGAAGATTTTGGAAATATCTACCACAGGGGGAGTATGTTTTTCAACTGTAATTGGTCAGGGTTAATCATTTTGAAACCCATACTAGTACTCCCCCTGTATTATGTTCTACAACGAGAATGAGTATTTCAAATGGAAGTTACCCAATTGTCCATTATATTTGAAACTCATACTCCCTCTGTGGAAGATTTTAACCAAATCTTCCACAGGGGTAGTGTGGATTTTAAATGGAATAGCCCATTGTGCTAAATCACACATCGTTGTTGGGCAGGAAAAGGAGGCAATGGAATAATGCATGATGGGAACGCAAAGACTCCCTACTGTGGTATCGCCTTATAAGTGACATATCTAAAATGTGATCCAAGAATCCGCGAGAATGTCCTCGGGACATTTTCAGGCGCAAATCCGGTAAGAAAATGATCTTGAGCTTGTGTGTGTGTAACATGCCCAAATACCGCCGTTCCTCTTGTGGGTTATTTGTCATAGTATACGTAACACAGTATTTATGACACATAGATATCATGACTTAAAAGCTCCCATTCTTCAGTCATCCATCAAATGCAACATTAATTAAACAAGTTTTGCATCAGATATAAGCCTATGATCAGCGGTGATCTGCTCACATAACCAACAAATTAGCTAAAGCTACTTATGAAATATAGCACTGTGTGTGGAATGTAAAAGTTATTGACGATTTAAGTTTACTACGCAAGTTTTTCATTTATCTAATAGGCCAAGAAAAATTGGTTTGTTCGTCCTTGACCAGAGTTGTAACGAGTTGAGACATCTCATGGTATTGTCAAGTCAACTAACCCTTTATTTTGAACATTAGGTGTAAAATAAATTAATTTCCCCCCTTCTTCTTCGAGCATCACTTAATAACATGCTCAGTTGGTATAGATGATAAGGTCTACCCATTAAAATTGCTATTCAATGTTCCTTCCACTTCCCAACAAATCCGATATGCAAATCTACTAATATCGACCAGCGAGTGATGAGGTCATGCACTCAGATCACTTGTTTCAAGTCGTTAACAAATTATTTTTCAGAATGTTGTTACTTTAAATGCTAATGACCGAGATTCAGAGCTATAATTACATCACAACTATTGTTTAAGAACTGTAGATTTCCACTTTCTTTGAGGTCGCACATCACTTGCTTCAAGTCATTAAAAATATTAATGACCAAGATTCATGCCCATTACATCAGAACTATTGTTAAAGTACTGTAGATTTCCACTTTGAGGTCGCGCATCACTCGCTTCAAGTCGTTAACAAATTATTTTTCAGAATGTTGTTACTTTAAATGCTAATGACCAAGATTCATGCCCATTACATCACAACTATTGTTAAAGTACTGTAGATTTCCACTTTGAGGTCGCGCATCAATCGCTTCAAGTCGTTAAGAAATTATTTTTCAGAATGTTGTTAATTTAAATGCTAAATGACCAAGATTCATGTCCATTACATAACAACTATTGTTAAAGTACTGTAAATTTCCACTTTTACTTCTACTGATATCGCCCATGTCACTAATTATCTTATGTTGTTACTTTAAACGCCAATGACTGATATTAAGGGCTATGCCCATAGTACCACAACTATTGTTAACGTACTGTAGATTTACACTTTAATTTCTACTGATATCGACCATGTCACTAATTATCAAATGTTGTTACTTTAAATGCTAAATGACTGATATTAAGGGCAATGCCCATAACATCACAACCATAATTGTTGAATTACTTCTACTGACATTGACCATATCACAATGAAATCAATTAATTGATTAATCAACACATAATCCCCTTAATTGAAACAAAGAGTTTAATGACACACAATTTATCAAGAAAATAATACGCAAGTTATAAACAATTCAATGGGACAACTAGTGCAAAATGCATAGTGCCAAACCTAGACGGCTTTGCCAAAAAACATGCAGTATAAGCAGCATCGTCTGTGCGAAGAGTAATGCTCATCCATATATTTGATCGTGAAAATTTCACACAAAAAAGCAAGCATTCTTTCAACAAGCTGACAAATAATAATGATATTAGCAAGAGAAAAAAAAAAGTAGTTCCATTCTCTAAGTTTGAGCCCATAAAAAAAACCAACGCCAAGATATGCAGCCAAAATTTGCAACTGTTTGCTGGGAAAATAACAAACCGTATTTCCTCCCAGGGGCGTTGCATTTCCAAAAGGGGGGGGGGGCATTTATTAGAGGCCATTTTTAGACCTATAATTCCTGTTAAAATTATTAGGTAAGCTTATAAATCAAGCTGAAATGATGAACTTAGGATTAATGACTTCGGTTCACTTCCAGGTTTACAATCATCCTCTGATGGCTTCTCAGTCACGGACATTGAAAAAAAGTATTTTGAGACTTTACGCACTGTTTTTGTGATTTTTTTCAGGTGAAATTTGTAGTATTGCAGTCAAAACATGTCCAATTGGGTCCTTTATTCAGAGGGGGGGGCTTTAGTTGTTTGGGCGGGGGGCATTTATTGAAGGATGGCAACTATTTGAGGAAATACGGTAATGAATGCAGATCAACTGGATATGTTAGCAAGAAAATGAGGTTTCCCTTCCAAAAAAAAGTCTTCTTTTTTTTTTTTTTTGCAAAAAATGGTCTGAGCAAAAACCAAACAGGGTTGGGATGTAATATTTGGTGCAAATGGGACAAAATGCAGCTTGCACCAAGTGAAAAGCTGAAATCGACTGTTGCCAAATCCTCATACTTAAATACAAATCATGCAAATAAAAGCAAGCAAACTGATTAAAAACAAGACAAAAAGAGTGCAAAGAGAAAGCTTGTCAGACAGAGAAATACAGAAAGATAAAAGACAAGACGATTCAGGAAGAAGTTCATTTTTCGACTCACTAAGTGTATGATGAATAATCAACTTGTGGTGGCCGGGGTGGGGTCTCCCATTGTGTCATAGTGATGACTTCACTATGAGATGATGAGAGTGAGAAACATTTTCTATGCAAAGATCTTCCTTTTACCTTAGCAGCATGTGCACTACTACTTTTCTTACGATGCCCCTGATTGGTTAATTACATGATGTAATCACCTGAATAACCAATCCAAACAGAGCTTTTAGATTTCAGCTAAATTCCCATCAGCATGACTGACTAATCTTACCATATCTCTGATTGGCTCAAAACATTGATATAGCCCTCTTTATAACCAATCAAAATAGTTCTTAGAGATTGATAATCCAGTCAGTAGTGCCCATGGCAATGATAAACTTGATTTGGAAGATGATACTGAAATCAAGAAAGTTGATTTGCCAAAGCACCGCTATTATCTTAAAAGGTTGCATCTTTATATCACTAACTTACTGTCATATATGTCTTTTTTATGTCATCTTTATTACACATTTAGCATGGTTATTTTAAATTTTTGTAATTCATAGTCTATTCCTTGGCCTATTAAAATTACAGCAGATAAGTCAAAGTTTTATTTGTATTTTTTTGTTTGTTCTTTTCCCCCTATTAATTGCAACAATTTTGGAATTGTGATGTTGACAAATCTAAATAATTTTGAAAACATTTTCAAAAGAGTGTTCTATTCTGATGTATGCCTTAAACTTTTGAAAAGTGCATAATTTTAACCAAAACTGATTTGAACATTACAACATGAATCACAGCTTGTGGGGAAATGGAAAAAATAAACCCCCGACCATACAAGATTTGAACACCGGACCTACGATTATACCAGTCTGATTCTCCATAAACTGACCTTCGACCTCACAATCTGTTGCGATTCCAAGCGAAAATAAGGTGAACTCTGCATATACCGGATGCACTTTTTCTCTCCCCAAATCATATCAAAATAAAGATAGCGTTACCATGACAACGAGGAAGACATAAAGTAAGTCAAATTGATAAAAGATACCACCTCCGGTCGTAAAAAGGTTGCGATAGAAAAGTCTCTCATCACAGGTTATATCAGGACTGAGGGAAGAATGTGTAGATATATATATATACTGATGATAGCCTATAGACATACATGTAATACCGTGTGTCAACCAACCAACAATGTATTTTGTACATGCACCAATTATGTCATGCTGCAAAAGCCCGTATTTGGTAATATTTTTGCCAATTTCTGCAATAATTATAATAATAAATAAAGGCTGCCACTTCTGCTAATGGTGGAAAGGATACAGGGAATTCGAGTGAAAAAAACAACCTGAGAGTTGTAAATTCAGACCAACAAAACATAACTTTTTGGGCGATTTATTTGACATGCAATCTTGAAATATAGGCCTACTTTTTATAGCATTAAAGCAATAGTGCTAGTATAATATTCACAAAACATTTGCATATCCCCATTTTGCGATTTCCAGTTTTTATGGACAAATACTAGAAGATCCATTATATTATATTTCCTCACAAGATTTTCTTCTGTGTTGTTTCTGAACAATTTCTCTCCAATTTATACCAATTTAAGAGTTTATTGAAAATGCCCAATTCACATATCAGACACACAGGTGGACTAAAATTATAAGATGATTTGATTAAGTTTTATTGAAACCAAAATTCTTTACCCAATTTTAAACTAGGCCAGGTATTGTTCACAGGGCTTTCCTTAACCCAATTCTGAACTAAGCCACCGGCTGTTCACAGGGCTTAACAAATGCTAGGGATTCACGTTTTGTTGGTCTCAATTTCTAACTTCTAGGTTTGTAACCATAAATGCATCATGCAGGCAATAAACAATAAAACCCTTGCCAGCTGCTTCAACATGAATGACATTACAGTGGTCAGTGTAAGAGACTGATAAAAAATGGTACCACAAGGGGGCGCTACTCACCACAGCAGAGGGTAGAGATTGGGGCGGTAATACACCGGGCAATTGTTGCATTGCAGCGGCGGCGGCAGCCGTGTGCATCAACTGTTGGCTCTGTATGTTTTGTAGCATTTTCTGGGCGGCCAAGTTATTTCGTCCGTTAATTTCCAGCTGGGTTTTCAGGTGAGGTGGTGGGTGCAGGTACTTGCAGTTCTCACGTGTGCAGCGGCCCTGTAAACAGACAGACAAAAATGGAAAAATATTGTTATAACTTTTCACTTATTCTTGGAGAAAGATGGCTAATAGCAGACTTGTGAGTGGGATTCTCCCTATAATAACCTTTGACCCCTACCCCTAGTCAGCTCATATGTACACATTAATGGTGTTATTCGCTACTTGCATGGTTCCACCATTATGCACTATGTGCGGGGAGAGCCCTGAACTGGCAACATACATGAAAGGGGATCAAACAAGTCATATAACTTTCTGTGTAAGGTTATGTAATTGTTCCTTTCATGTATGCTGCCAGTTCGAGGCTCTCCCCACACATTGTGCATAATGGCAGAACCATGCAAGTAGCGAATATAAATATGTATATATATAATTATTTTATGCTTCCCTGGGTCTTTCATCCAAAAGGATGAAAGTTCATGGTTTACTTCCCCTGGACCTCCACTACTGGCCCTAAAATGGGTCCTGAACCCTTGGACACCATACATTTTACTTTCCCTTTGTTTTTCACACCCCACACCCATTTTTGCTTTCTCAACTTATTACCCCTTCCCCAACTTCAGAAATATCTGATACTGTTAATCCACTTTCAAGAATGGCATTACATTAATTTTAATCAATTGAGTAAAATGATATTAATTTTGTTTCATGTGAACTTACTTAATGTAATTAGCTGACCTAATTATTTTTATAAGTTGACATGCTTATGCAAGTTTTAAAACATAGCCTACTATTACAATAGTTTGGCAAAGTCCCTGAACACATAATCAGCGTTATTTCACACAAAGTGCTGTGTGCATAATTCAGAAACATGTTCAAAGTACGTTGTCTTCTTGAACTTGCAATAAAATATTATTATCATGTCTACATGCCGGGTCCCAAAGGTCTAGTTTTGTCTATCTATGATATGAATGCAGGATGTTAGTTTCATAGGTGAGATAAAATTGCTGCTAATGTTTCGGGAATGTGATGTTATAGAAGACAGCTTCAGACCTGCCAACCTACCGAAGTCAGAAAGAGGGACATTGATTGAGACCAAAACCTTGTACATGTACACAAACCAGGTACTGATAAATTCAAAGACTTGAGGTGTGCAATACTTTCAGAATTTATCACAATAGACTAAAGAGAATGCTATAGCAAAATTTTAAAGTGAAATTTGCATCATTTTCTGCTGTTCTTACATTAAAATTTGCCATCACTGAAATTTTCAGAAAACAGGACTGTCCCTCTGTTTCACTTTGGTAAACCCAAAATGAGGGACAGTTTGCAAGTCTGCTTATATTTATTCAAAACTGATGATTTTTTTTGATGAGTGTGATTCATATAAAGGACTAGTTAAATAGTTTGTTGTTCAATGTTTTGGGTTCATTTTGTCTTTGTGACAAACTCGGTGGTCTTCTCCATCAACTCATGAAAGAAAAAAAATGTTGTTGTTTTACCCCATGGGTTGCATAATGTTGAATGTGACAGGTGACTGAGGCTACTGTAACACTATGGACCACAATGGCCTCATTCCAGTGGCATAGTTCAATAACCTTAATTGAACAATCATAGTGCAAAATTTGGCCTCAAGTTGCAGAATATGAGTTTTTGTACTCAATTTTTCAAAGGTCATTTCAATGATTGTACAAATGTATTAGGGTTAAAGAACTGTGCCTTGATAGATGAGCATGTTGTCGATTCTAGTATAAGTGCTAGAATGAAACATTGACCTACATTGCAAATCTTAATGTGTGATAAAATGTGAACATGGCCTATTGTTAACCCTTCTAAGAATCAGAATCACTGTAAATCATAATCATAATAATAACAGTGGTGGTGTGATGGTTGGCTGCCGTTATCACTTGTCCCACCACAGGACCAACTTGCCGACTGTCACATAACTGGACCAACTTGCCGACTGTCAATTACCTAGACCAAATTGCTGACTATCACATAACTGGACCAACTTGCCCCTATCACATAACTGGACTTGCCAACTGTTACATAACTGGACCAAATTGCCGACTGTCACATAACTGGACAAAATTGCCAACTGTCACATAACTGGACCAAATTGCTGACTGTCACATAACTGGACCAAATTGCCGACTGTCACATAACTGGACCAAATTGCCAACTGTCACATAACTGGACCAACTTGCCGACTGTCACATGACTGGACCAAATTGCCGACTGTTACATAACTGGACCAAATTGCCGACTGTCACATAACTGGACCAACTTGCCGACTGTCACATAACTGGACCAAATTGCCGACTGTCACATAACTGGACCAAATTGCTGACTGTCACATAACTGGACCAAATTGCCGACTGTCACATAACTGGACCAACTTGCCGACTGTCACATAACTGGACCAAATTGCCGACTGTCACATAACTGGACCAAATTGCCGACTGTCACATAACTGGACCAAATTGCCGACTGTCACATAACTGGACCAACTTGCCGACTGTCACATAGCTGGACCAAATTGCCGACTGTCACATAACTGGACCAAATTGCCGACTGTCACATAACTGGACCAAATTGCTGACTGTCACATAACTGGACCAAATTGCCGACTGTCACATAACTGGACCAACTTGCCCCTATCACATAACTGGACTTGCCAACTGTTACATAACTGGACCAACTTGCCCCTATCACATAACTGGACTTGCCGACTGTCACATAACTGGACCAAATTGCCGACTGTCACATAACTGGACCAACTTGCCGACTGTCACATAGCTGGACCAAATTGCCGACTGTCACATAACTGGACCAAATTGCCGACTGTCACATAACTGGACCAAATTGCCGACTGTTACATAACTGGACCAACCCAACAAACACAAAAACGTTTTAAATTTAGTTATATTTTGGCTTTTGGTTTAGGTAAAACGCTTTTAATAACATTAAAATGTCGGGTTATATAAAGGTCATGATAACGCTTTAAAACGCTTTTGTATGAAAACACACTACAACAATATTTTTAAATGTTTTCAAAAAATGTTATTGTAAACTATTTTTACAAACATTTTTGCCAAATATTGTGTCAATACTTAAATAACATTTTGTTAAAATGTTTGAACCCAGCAAACACAGAAATGTTCTTAAAATGTTTTTTTCAAGACCTTTTAATAACATTTAAATGTCGGGTTATATAGAGGTCATGAAAATGTTTTTTAAACGTTATTGAAAATATTTTGGGCAAACATTTTTCGCAAAATATTTTTCTAACCCCAAAATAACATTCTGTTTAGAATGTATTGTATCAAGTTTTGAAGAATGTTTTTGGAATGTTATTAAAACGTTTTATACCCTTTATATAACCCGACATTTAAACGTTTTCTGTAAAACATTTTTGTTTGATGAGCAGTAGATTATCAAAAAGGTTATGAAAACGCTTTTATACTCTTAATATACCCTTTATATAACCCGACATTTAAACGTTTTCTGACAACCTTTTATAACCTTTTGCGAATGATGTCGGAAACGTTTTGTGTTTGCTGGGTGTCACATAACTGGACCAACTTGCCGACTGTCACATAACTGGACCAAATTGCCAACTGTCACATAACTGGACCAAATTGCCGACTGTCACATAACTGGACCAAATTGCCGACTGTCACATAACTGAACCAACTTGCCGACTGTCACATAACTGGACCAAATTGCTGACTGTCACATAACTGGACAAAATTGCTGACTGTCACATAACTGGACCAAATTGACGGCTGTTACATAACTGGACCAAATTCCCAACTGTTACATAACTGGACCAAATTGCCAACTGACACATAACTGCACCACTGATGACTGGACCAAATTGTCAACTGTCACGTGACTGGACCAACTTGCCAACCGTCAGATGACTGGACCAAATTTCCAATGACTGGACTTGCTGAAGTGCGGGACTTGATCAATGGTTCAACAGCTTGCACTCACTGACACAACTAGAAAATATCTTGAAAATCAATGCCAACTTCCCCAGAGAAACTAAAACTGGACTAATCGGACATACAACACCTAGAGTAATCAGGTTAAATGTATTTCCCAAACCCTAATCCAGTTTTATCTTTCTCTTAATTTGGTTTCTGGAGGCTGACAGTGTGACAATATGAAGAAAGCTTTACACTGTCACACCTATCAACGTATGACATCACTCACTTCAATTTACCAAGAAAATGTAGATGTCAAGTACAGATCTGAAGTGACTTTTATTGAAAAAAAAAGCTGAAAATGCTCAAAACAAGCTGAAAAACAGTGTGAAATTGTGGTAGAATAGCCTAAATAGGCTGAAAAATAAAAGTAAATTTTATGCTCAAATGTAAATTTGAGCAACAAAAAACAGTGAAATCTGCTAAAATGGTAAAATGTTTCAGGTCTTTAAGTAGCTACTAGTTAATTAACCATAGGCTGTAAGAGGCCGGTCGAGTGCAGATCCTTCGGAACACGCTTTTCAATACGGAATGAATGCTAACCTCATCGTGACATTATCCAAGCAGCAAAGTTCATTTCCCATTAAATTAAATTCAATTCCCTCAAATGAGGGAAATTTAAATTACAAAAGCATTATCCGATGGATCTGCAGTCGACATTCTGGTAAACAGTACAGTATTACCATAAATCATTAAGAATCAAGACAAAATCCTGCACAAGTATTAACAAATATTATTTCCCTCCGACCAGACGGTAAACAATTACACATCTCACCATCAAGCATAACAAGAGGATACAAAGAAACAAATGAAAGACCAGACATCACAATGATGCAGAACCCCAACCATCTTCCACCATAATCCTCCTCTCCTCCTCTTTCTCATCATCATCATAGCCCCATCTGTCTTATTATTTGCCCGAGTAAATCCAGCCTTAACCGATGCGTGGTATAATCATCAGGAAGATGACTCACTTGTTGAGCTATACCTGCCAAGACCGTCTGTATAGAGATGACATACAGTAGCTAAATCTACAGCTGATCCTTATTGATATATCATTTATGTCCGTATATGTGATATGATGAAGCTATAAACGAGTCTTTATCGGGAGGGATCAAATTGCAATCTTTCATTTATCATTCATGCCCATTCAAAAATAGATGAGTATTCTGAAAACTCTATCGAAATTGGATTTTTGGTTCCTGAGATAAGTATTTTCATATTTCATATTGCACACAAATTATGGAATACAAAAGAGGCTCTGTCAATCATATCTCAATTTTTAACAATGACCACTCATCTTGATAATCTTGTCCCATATGTATACTAGACTGCTGCCCTCAGTCGTCAACCGTCTGGATTGACGACTGAGAAAACTACGTGGAAAAAAAGTGACGGATTTTGCAACAGGATTCCTGTGGCATAGAGCATGCGCAGTTGTGTCCAAATTGACCTTTTGACCGAGTTTGTTGTTTTTAGAAGTTCAGAGCGCGATCTTGTCACAGCGGCGCGGTACAGCGACGCAGTACGCTGGCGCCGCTAGTCAGTCGCGCTTCGGCGCACAACTGAAGTCGCATTGAATAGTTTTCAGAAGTCCGTCATGATATTGGCTGTAAGATAATCAGTCGTCACTACGAAGCATACACAGTACATGCGAAGTGTAGACGGCTGATTGGAATTAGTCTATATGTATACAAGCACTAGGACCCACAACATGCTCATCTATCAGGACAAAGTTTTTTAACCTGATACATTTGTACATTCATTGAATGACCTTTGAAAATTTAGGTACAAAAACTCATACTCTGCAACTTGAGGTCAAATTTTGCACTATGATTGTTCAATTGAGATTTTTGAACTATGCCACTGGAGGCCATTGTGGTGCATAGTGAAGTCAAAGTTCTTAGGCACCGCCGATAAAAACGAGACCTAGCCCAGGTTTTACCCGATTAATCAATGATGGGATTTCAGCAAAACAAAGCTCTGAGAATGGCCCATGTGATGAAATTAAAAACTGAATTTTGATTTTGATTGACATCAGACTCATTTATCTTGATTGCATCACAAAAGCTATATAATTCTAAAATTTCCAAAACAATTTGTTAGGAATAGAGGCTATTCATATAACAATGTCTTCCAGTGCAAATTGCAATTCCACTTCTAATGTATAGATATATATAAATACTCACTGTATCTCCAGAACAATGTTGACAAATTTGATGCATCTTTTACTTATTTGAATACACAGATTTCAATTGGAATAACCCAATACATTCATCTCTTCATGTTGATTAAAATAAAGATGTTATACATTTTTGGATATAATTAAGCTATCATCGTCGTCACCACACAGAAAGTGCGTTCAACAGGCAATAAATACGATACCATAATTGATAAGCCAACCTGATTCATGAGACCATATCAGCAGTGTCATCATTTCTCAAGCACAGAAGAAGATTTATCATCATCATCATCATCACCAAAATAACTTGCATTATTGACTAAATTAAAGTGTAAATTCAGGCAATCTTTGAGGCAATCACAAATGCTTGGTTTTTCTTGTGAAGAGGCGCTGATTCATGTATTAGTCGCTATGGCGATGCTATCAAGTTATATTATGAGCAAAATGTTCCACAAATTTGCATTCAGTAAACTTTTGATGATGATTTTAGCATAATTGGGATTTCACAAATTGGTTCAGAATTATGAAAATGAATGTCAATTTTGGTGATGTTATCTACATTGGCTTGCCGGACCTGAGCCCCCCTAAATAAATTTGGTCTGGGGACTCAACACCCCCTCCCCCCAATAATTCCAGATGAAATAAAATATATGACCAGATACCAGGAAAAATGGGTTTTGTGGCCTATCTTTATGTCTTTTTTTCATATGAGAAATATGCAAATTATTTCTACCATCAAAGACTCAAATATATTAAATGTGATATACCTGTATCTTTATGACTACTTATCACATGAGAAAAATGCAAATTATATCATTGATTTCCTGACAAATAATACACAAACTTAATCCTACCTTATCTTTGTGGTTGCAAAAAAGTATGAAATTCATATTTAATGCTTCATTTTATTTTATTTATTCTATTCAGGGTGAGTCATGATTTATTTGAGAAATGTGTACAAATAATTATGTGAAATACCTTCTCACAATAGAAATCTTGTCTTTCGAATATTTTTCGAACAATCTCAACAGTAAAATATGCCCAAAGGTACTTTACGGTATCTTTGCATTCGAATCTTGACAATCGTAGCCAACATGACAAGATTTTGTGGTCAATAATTTTATGACAATCTTGACAATTGCAGCCAACATGACAAGATTTTGTGGTCGATAATTATCGATAATTATATGTCGTAAAATTATAATTTTACGACATATAGTTATGTATGAAACAAAGTTATGACAGACATCCTTGCATTTGCATCATGCTAATCGCAGCCAACATGACAGATTTTGTGGTCGCATTTTTTACTTACACGCTTGCGATTAAAAATTACCACATCCGTGCATTCGTATCTTGACAATCGCAGCTAACATGATAAGTTTTTGTGGTCAGACATTCTGTGATATTGTATACGCAACAAAAAAGTTGGACGGAAGCTCAAACACATTAAACTACTTCTGGTACTATCAGGAATCGAACCTGAGACACAGTGGTGAGTGGCTAGTATATTGACAAAGCTACCAGACCCATCTTTCCAAACATAAACATGACATTAACCCTAACACCCGAAATAAACCACAGAATATCACAAGGATAACCACTGCGCATGCATGAATCCCATGTGATGTGATGATGCAATCACCCTAAGTGTTATACAGGGTGTCCCATAAAAATTACCGGGCGAACAAATTTGAACGTAAGTCGAGAAATAGACATCAGAATGCAAAAATCTATACATCAGAGTGTAGCCCATCTTATTCTGCATCTTATACGCCAATTTCGCTGGAATCGGTTGACTGATTGCGAGGAAATGAGTGATTACATAACGCATGTGTCAATTCACTTCATTCCAAGTTTGAAAGAAAGATCATTCAACATAATGCACACTAGTTGTTAAATGTCAATGGACTCCATATTTTCTTCTGTGAAATCCTCGTTTTTTTTAAAACAATGATATTGAAAATGAAAGCTTGCATATAAGATGATGCTCGGTACTTGTAAATATATATTTTTCGTTAATGTTGCATAAAGAATTATTGCATAAAGAATTCCAGCTGACTTAAAAATTTCTCACACGCATTAATGTTTTTTGGAAGATATCCAAGAAATTGTAATGCAATGTTTAAATCTTTTAAAACTTAAACAGTAATGATGTTGCATGGTATCAAAAATCACACGTAAAGCTGTAAGCACTTGATCATTGTTATTCTTGTCTCAAATGCTCTTTGGAAAGTTAAAATATAACATATTTGCACAACATAAAGAATTGAAGTTGGAAAGCTTCCAATTGCAGAAATCAAAGTTTTACGGACAAACTGTTATTCATCTTCAGTGAAAGAGTGAATGACATAACACCGTCCGATTATAACATAGATAATATGGACTAAATTTAATGAGATACACACACTTTAGGCAGCGGTGAGCGAGTATGAAAAAAGTGTCTGTTTATCAAACTTGGAATGAACTGAATTGATGCACACATTATGTAATCGTTCATTTCTTCGCAACCAGTCAACCGAATCAAATAAAAATTTTGTATGTGATGCACAACAAAATAAGCTATGCGCTACATTTTAAATTGTTTGATTCTGATGCCTATTTCTCGACTTACGTTCAATTTTATTTGCTCGGTAATTTTTTCTGGGACACCCTGTATGTGACCCCTCAGCACAACTGAGTCGCCAGTGCCACTATTGAGATATGCTCCATCGAACTTAACAATAAACAATAGGAAACAAAGGATTTATTGACTGTTTTATTGATTTTTCACTACTTAAATGTCAAGTACTATAGACATGATATACATCATTTTAAAGCTAATTTTAAGCAGAATATTTTGGTTGAATATCTCAAAAATGATGATTGGCGACTTCAGGGCTCAGTTGTGCTGAGGTGTCACATATGTTCAGGGAATCGCTGGTCGGGCCAGCGAAACCCTTGTGGCTACACTTGGGTGATCGTGTACCTGACATGAAAGGGGTCTAAGGTTCAAATCCCGTACCAAGTGACTTCTTTGTTCATCTTCTCTCCTTTTTTTTACTTTAACTTCTGATAGCAAAAAGCAATGTACTGTGTTATGTTAATATTGAAAAAAAAAAGAAAAATTGGTTAAAATGCTTTCACACAAAACCCCTAAACAACAATTTCCAAATTTAACGTAACAATCAGAAATAAATTGATTCATTTTGATTTTAAAAACCACAATTTACATACATCATTTCCAACTCGTAACTACTAGTCCAATGCAATTATGCATCTATTCAATCATTAAATATTGCATTTTTTTCTCATGTCAATTTTCATATTATACAAGTACAACCTATTAACGATTATAGTAATAATAACTAGTACATAATCAACAATCGCTCTTCATTCATCTGTCAAATACGCATTAACAGGTGTTTAACAACAAATTTCCCTATTAGTATTAAAATGCACTTATGTAAATTTTAATGCTCGGTGTGCTAGCCATAGGCTTCAATTTAAGAATTCCAAATTTTGAGATATTTTCTCAAAATTTCAAGAGCTATCTTTAGAACTACTGAACCAATACAATGCTTGTTTGTACTCATTTTAATGCATTTTTCATGCTGATTCCAAATATGGTCATGAAAATGTACAATTCTGAATTTTTAAATTTTGATATTTTTTTTTAAGCTTGTCGTCCGCAGTCAACTCCGGTGTGGAGAGAGTTAAGGAGTTCACACCTTTGAACTAATATTTCATATGTAATACAATAAAATTATCAGCTTAAATCAATTTTGAAATCAAGCATGGAAATATTCAGTATCCTATTATGTATTTTGCTGTTTCAGCTAAACCACAGATATCCAATATCTGTGGCTAAACTTATATTGGCTAAACTTATATTTCATATCTCAACAATGGAATATCCACAATGGTATTTCAGAATATCGTAACCTAATACAATGACAACAAAAGAATAATATTTGGGGAAAAGATTTTACCTCCAACAAATTCATGTTGCTTCTTTGTGGCGCATCTTGTGAAATTAAATGCGTAAATAAAATTACTCATGTTGCTCACATTCAGAGACACAATTATGTGGACGGGATTCCCCGAGTGTACATGTGCATACACAAAATTAACCCTTTTCAGACATGTCTCAATTGCAGACGACAAGTTTTAAAAAATTTCAAAAATTCAAAAATTTCAGAATTGTAAATTTTCATGACCATATTTGGAATAAGCATGAAAAATGCATTAAAATGAGTACAAACAAGCCTAGTATTGGTTCAATGGTTCTTGTGATAGCTCTTAATATTTTGAGAAAATATACCAAAATGTGGACTTTTTTATGTTGAAGCCTATGGCTAGCATGCAGAGCATTAATGTTAATTTACGGATTGAATACTTCTACCAACCACTGTGGAACCAGGGTTAGCATAAAGTACTTTGACCTATTTCAACAGGCACCTATGTTGGTGATTTTAGTTTCATGCCATGGAGCACTGTGGCAATTCTGTACAACCATTGAATTCTGCAGCTGTATAAAATTAAAACGCATTTGTGTAAGATAACTTTGACAGTAATTGTAGTATATTGGAATACGCCCATCCCTACTTATTATAATACGGACCTGATATCGCCCAGGACGTTGCCTTCGACCTTTTGATAATCACTGGACTCTATACCATTCTGGTAAGTCCCACCTTAAATACATAATATTGGCGACGAGAATCATTTTTATGGAACCTACAGCGAAGTTTTAGGTGATAGAACTGTTATAGCACCTACGGATAACTTGGCTAACGTACGACGGACATTTTGGGACTTTAAAACAGTGATTTACGATCGCGACTTTTTGATTCGCGAGCAGACGACCTACGACGTAACTGCGAATTTTGCAATCAAGAGTTTAAGCTTACCAATCGACGATCCACTCGACGATGTCACGAAGGCCAATTTTTGAGGAGTTTAATGATCACGATGGCGACATTGAGTGTTATTTGGATAGATTATCACAATATTTTATCGCTATGGATATTGCTGACACGGAAGATAAGATGCCAAAAAGGAGAGCAATACTCCTGAGTAGCGTGGAAATAATGTCTACAAAACCTTACGGGATGTCAGCTACCCAGATCCGCCTCACGGTAAGACCTACAAGGAATTAGCAGACCTGTTAAAGAAGCATTATAGACCACAACGTTCAGTAGTAGCAGAAAGATTTAGATACAGATCGTGTAAACAACAACCTGGTCAATCTATCAGTGATTATGCTACCAACTTGAAGAAATTAATTGCTTCATGTGAGTTTCAAGGAGATCAGTTGGAGCAGAATTTAAGAGATCAGTTCATTTGTGGTTTAAGATCTGAAGATACGATAGAGAAATTGTTGGGTCCTCAAGCAAAGGATTATAATTTTGCTCAAGCGGTAGACATGGCAATAGCTGAAGAAGAGGCAACGAAGAATGTTAAGGATATCAGCGGTAAAACGCCATCAACGGTAAACAAAATAGGACATGGACGAGGTAACAACAGAAGTTCTGGAAGTGGACGGGGGAGATTTAGACCCAAATTTGGTCAACGGAAGTCGACCAACACAGACGGCAGACCTAACGACAATGGGAAACGCAAGTGTTACAGGTGTGGCTTAACTAATCATTCCCCAAATGAATGCAAGTACAAGAACTTTACATGTTACAAATGTAATCGAGTAGGACATTTGAAATCAGAATGTCATGCAGCGTCAAGCTACCATGCAAAACAAAACACAGTACGCTACGTAACAGAAGACGATGAACAATTTGAAGATTTTCGTGACGCTACTTTCACCATTACGACTACAGACGATAGTGACGACAAACGAGACGATACGCATGATGACGACAAACAAGATAACGCGCAAGACAGTGTAAATTACACATCGTCAAAACCAGTCTTCCTACCAGTGGAAATTGAAGGAGTGAAATTACAGATGGAGTTGGACACGGGAGCAGGACCGTCGATGGTCAACATCAAGGATTATCTGAAGCATTTCAGTAATTTTCCATTGAAACCGGTGTCTCGTCCACTGCATGCTTATGCCGGTACACCTTTGAACTTGGCAGGTGAGATCAATGTTGATGTAAAGTACCAAGATCAACACGCAGGATTACTTCGATTAGTTGTTGTAGATGCAGACAGCTATGCACCACCATTATTTGGTAGAGATTGGCTAGCGGAGATGATCTTAGACTGGCATAATTTGTTTCCACAACAAGGTCAATACAGTGTCAAGAGTTCATGCACGGTGCCTGAATTGAAACAGAAATATAGTGAGGTATTTCAACCAGGATTGGGTACAGTGAAAGGTATGAAAGCAACACTTCATGTGAAGGAAAACGCAGTTCCAGTATTTCACAAAGCACGACCCGTACCGTACGCCCTACGTCCAGCGGTAGATAGAGAATTACAGAGAATGCAAGATGAAGGTATTATCGTTCCTGTAGATTTTAGTGAATGGGCGACACCCCTGGTTTGCATACCAAAGCAAGACGGAACGGTGAGATTATGTGGAGATTATAAAGTTAGCGTCAACCAAGCGATACATACAGACGAATTTCCAATGCCGACACCAGAAGAAGTATTCAGCAAGATGGCGGGAGGTTAGAAATTTACCAAAATTGACTTGAAATGTGCTTATCAACAGATGTTGTTAGATGACAAATCTCAAGAATTGGTGATAATATCCACATGGAAGGGGTTATTCCGCTATACACGCTTACCCTTTGAATTTCCTCGAGTCCAGCCATTTGGCAACGATTCATGGATCAAGCTTTGGCAGGATTGGGTTTCACATGTGCCATCATGGATGACATTTTAGTATCAGGAAGAAACGACGAAGAACATCTTCACAATCTGGAGAAAGTACTTCAACGACTGCAGAAGTATGGACTACGAGTAAAACCAGAGAAATGCAAGTTCATGGAACAGCAAGTGGAGTACATGGGTAGAAGAATCTCAGCTCAAGGAATTCAACCTACGGATCACAAGATCAAAGCTATCAAGGGCGCACCACAACCGCAGAATGTTACGGAAGTGCGATCATTTCTAGGCATGGTGAATTTTCAAGCTCAATTCGTACCTCATCTGTCTACGGTGATACATCCACTGAATGAACTGTTATGTGACAAACCATGGAACTGGACAGACGCTTGCACGACAGCTTTTGAGACAGTCAAGAACATATTGACATCTGAAAAGATACTGACACACTACGACTCACAATTGCCATTAGAGTTGGCAGCAGACGCTTCACCATACGGTGTTGGAGCGGTGATCATGCATGTTTACGAAGACGGATCACGACGACCTATCGCATATGCATCACGAAGTCTGGACAAGCATGAGAAGGGTTACGCTCAACTCGACAAAGAAGCCTTGGCAATTATGTTTGGACTCAAGAAGTTCAGAATGTACCTTTACGGAAGAAAGTTCACAATTCTGACTGACCACAAGCCTTTGGAACGAATACTAGGACCAAAGACCGGTATACCAACATTAGCTGCACAACGCCTGCAACGATGGGCTATTACGCTTTCAGCATTCACATATGACATCAAGTACATCCCAGCAAAGCAGAACACGCTAGCAGACGCCTTGTCACATCTACCATTACCAGTGATAGAGAAAGAAGAAGACGCAATCTTCAGAGTAGAAGACAAGATGTTGGAGAATTTACCAATAACGAGCAAGGAGATCCAGAACGCAACACTACGTGATCCAGTACTGTCAAGAGTACTAGAGTTTACTAGAACTGGATGGCCACAGGAAGTAGACGATTTACGTTTGAAACCCTATTTCAATCGCAAATACGAGCTCTCAGTAGAACAAGACTGCATATTATGGGGCCTAAGAGTGATTGTTCCAGCAAAGTATCAACAAGATATACTGCAAGAGTTACACACAGCGCACTCCAGGTATGGTTCGAATGAAGGAGATTGCACGCAGTTGGGTTTGGTGGCCAAACATGGACAACGAAATTGAAGAGACGGTCAAACTGTGTTCCAGTTGTCAACAAGTGAAAAACAAGCCAGCAACAGCACCTTTGATGCCCTGGATATGGCCTGGAGCACCATGGCAACGAGTCCATATAGATTTCGCTGAGAAAGATGGACAAAATTTCCTAGTCATTACAGATGCATACTCAAAATGGCCAGAAGTTATACTAATGAAGATGCGACAGCACAAGCGACAGTTAACGTGCTACGAGAATTATTCACGAGATATGGGTTACCACTTCAAATCGTAGCGACAACGGTCCGCAATTCAGGAGCGAAGAATATCAAAACTTCCTGAAGAAACAAGGAGTAAAAAGTATAAGAGTATCACCATATCAACCCTCTAGCAACGGAGCAGCTGAACGAATGGTACAATCATTCAAGAAAGGTATCAAGCGCAGCTACAGGAATATAATGACAAAGATTGGACAACTTCTTAATGACATACAGATCTACCAAACACGCAACAACAGGATGCAGTCCAGCGAAGCTGTTTATTGGACGAGAAATCCGAACACGACTATCGCTTGTTCGTCCAAATCTGCAAGAACGAGTCATCAGTAAACAAGCAATGCAGAAAGACCATTATGACATGCACAGCAAATACAGAGAATTCTTTCCTGGTGAGACAGTGCTGGTGAAAGATTGTAGAAAGGAGCAAACATGGTGGCCTGGTACCATTGCAGAGCGGTCAGCGCCTAAGTCGTACATTGTGACGCTTACGGATGGAAGAGTATGGAAACGACATGTAGATCACTTACGGAGAGGAGATGTGATACCATCGCGACAGGCTACTCAAAGCAATTTGCTACCAGCTACAGAGAGTAATTTGCCACTAACGCCGTTGCAAAGATCAGCTCAAAGGGAATGGACTCTAAGAGAAACGAGTCAAAATCTTCCGACTCCAAGTGAAAGCACTAGTGACAAGACACCGGTAGATGTTCCAAGTCCAGCGATATTATCTCGCGGAACTGTTCCGGAAACAGCAGCTCAAAGAAATGGACGTCCAAGTCCATCATCAGTGCCACGTCGCTCGCAGAGGAATACACGACCTCCGCGGAGACTAATTGAGGAGCTGTAACAAGGTCACAGAAGAACTATGTATTATACGTTACGTTTTAAAAGTTGAGTTAGCCAAGTTACGCGTTTCAAGAACATTGTTCTACAAGTTTGGAGTTGAAGTTATAAACTGTTTGTGTTACGTTACAAGTTATTAGAATTTATGAACTTTGCTACATACAACGAATTACCACGGATCAAGCTAAGAAAGGAGGAGTGTAGTATATTGGAATACGCCCATCCCTACTTATTATAATACGGACCTGATATCGCCCAGGACGTTGCCTTCGACCTTTTGATAATCACTGGACTCTATACCATTCTGGTAAGTCCCACCTTAAATACATAATAGTAATGTGTTTTAAATGAGTCCACCCAGTAGTGAAGCCAGGATTTTCTTTTAGTGCAAGGGGCACTAAGCCAAATTTTCATCTCCATTTGTCAAGTTTTTGTCCCATTTTAAGTGATTTTAAGGACACTTTACTCTTTGCCATCCCCATTTTATCCCTGAATTGTTTACCCCTGGCTCCACCACTGGGTACACCTTTGGAATTCCAATGAATTTGAATGTGCAAATATCACTAACTTCCCATTTTGGTGGTTGCAAATTTTTTTTTTCTGTCTGGACAGCATGTATGACAATAATTATTACGTCATGTTAGTATGTCATCAGCAAAAGACATTACATACAGAACACAATCTAATTTTAAACAGTTTGAGTCAAGCATGCACCTAAAACAATGCTTCTTTGATTACATAGGAAAGCATTCTATGGCAGTGATTTTTAATATGCTCTATTTTCATTCATTGCACAATTTTAAAATGCATTTTAATTCACAGCAATTCTTTTTTTAACAATAGCTATAATTGAACCTTTTTTTACACCAACACAGGTTAATACAGGTCATAATTTACAAGAAGAATAACATTTCATTTTTTTAAATAGTGAAATTTTAATGAAATTTGGCACTTTTGACAAATTTTCATTCAAAATGTTGAATCATATCTTTAAGAAAGGTCCCAATAAAAAGTAAAAAAGTGCATCTTGTTGTTGTCTACACTCAGCACGTCATGCACATTCACAAGTTCAGTCAATCTTGTCTGTGTTCAATACCACAAACAGGGTAATTATACTGTACCATTGTCATTTTCTTAAATTAAAAACATTTTTATGCTTCTCTGAACTCTGATCACCAGAAACATTCATGTGTCTGGGATGTATACCGCAAACAGTCCATGCTGTTTCATTCATATTTTCTACGGTTTCCAGAACTCTGATCTCCAGACACATAATTATGCACAAAGATGACATTGGGGGTCACAATCTCAAAATGAGGGATGCATGACTACGCACCGATTAAGGTGGGGCTTGTGATACAAGTGGTAAATGCCATGAGTTGCCAAAAGGTGTTGAGATTGGGAGCTACTGTGCTGATACTTGGAAACAAACGGAAAACTGATAAAATAAAGAACATATGTGACACAATCTGGTTCATGGGGGCCAAAGGCGGTAAATTAAACTTGAGATAAAGACAAATCATAGAGTAAAGGAAACAATAAAATACACATCACAAAACCTTTCAATTATGATAGCCTAATGTTAGCAACTCCATTGTTAAAAATGCCTCCTTTGCCTCCCCCCATGGAACAGATCGTGTCACATTTAACACAGGCATGAGAATGAGTATACACAGAAACCATTTAAAATGGTATGGAAAAATAATTATAAAAATGTATTTTGGGGAAAAGAAAATAATTCAGGTTTTAACCTGAAAATTCTAATACCTATTAAAACATATATCATATCTCTCATCCCGAAACAATCAATTGTTGATGTTCCAGTTAATAAAACTAACACTCTCCCACTACTATCCTTCAGTAAGTTCAAATCAAAATAATTCAACCGCATCGCGCAATAAACTTGAATACCTTAAAAATATATTCTGTGCCAAATTTTCAACACTTAACGGTTGGCTAACATTGCAAATTACACAATTTGAAGAAGCGTTTTGGGAAACGAGGAAAATATGTGACAGAATTAACCCCCGCGAGATCGCTTACGTTCGGCAGCGAGATATTTTTAGAGATAAATGTCAACAACTTCACTCATTCCCATTGCATCGTCGCCTCGTTCGGTATATGCATCTGCCGCAGTGTCTTTCGTCTCTTTATGCAAAAATATTTGTTTAATATAACCAAAATAGATACAAGTGTATGTCGTTAGATGATTTAAATGACTGCAAGGCCAGAATTTGTCGCTGTTTTCTGTACAAATACCAAAAACAATGAAGCAAGATGTTTGTTTTTTTTAATTTTATTTTTATGTCAGCATTTTATGGCAAAATATTTTTCAATTTAAATCACAAATATGCATGAACAAATCAAAATTTTATTTTCATGTCAGTATTATGGTATGTTTTTCAAATTCAACTCACAAATGGAGAAATCAATTCAGAAAATAAGAACTTTTTTTGAAAACTTGACTGATTTTTAAAGAGTGTTATTCATTTAACATTGCTTGTAAACAAGTTTTATAATAATGACATTTTAAAATAAGGATTAATCAAATTAACATGATGTAGTAAATTTGCTCCTAAAATGGAATGATAAACCTTATTTCATTGATGTCAAATAAAATTCATAAAATTACTATAAAAAGCTCATTTTCTGTCAAATCATTATGCAATTCCATCAATGCATGTTCTTTTTCAAGATTTTTTTACTTTGGAATTTGAATGTAAAAGCCATAGTCTGTGCGGGGTTAGCTAAAATTGTTAAGATTGGGTTCAAAAGATTCTGCAACCTGACAATTACTCACGTTTCTGAGGAAAACGAGCTTATGTTACGAAAATCGAGGAGTTGAGTACGAAAGACACAGGCATGTCTTTGAATTCATCTAACTCACACAAGGTAGCCTATGACATCAAAAAAGACCTGTTAAACAATATATGCATTTTTCCACAAAATAATGTTTTGATGAGTTTTTTAGTAACCATAGATCCATGGTCAAGAACAGACCTTTCAATGTGTTTTTTCTTCTTCTTCTCCCTTTTTTGGGCAAATGACTTTCAACAGCTTGACCAATCATGGTTGCTAGTTGAAAAACAATTTATGTAATTTCACAATGGAGCTCCTCAAATTTGTAAATATTTGAAAAACAATTTATGTAATTTTACAATAACTTGTCAAATTTGTAAATAAAAGATATTGCAAAAACAGTTTGTTTGTTTGCTTTTCTTTTTGGAGCAAAGATGACTTTTCACAGCTTGACCACTCACGGATGCTAGTTAAGTCAATGTGTTTTCAACAAGATAGTGTAAAAAACAATTTATGTAATTTTACAATGGAACTCCTCAAATTTGTAAATATTTGAAAAACAATTTATGTAATTTCACAGTATATTTTGTATATTGCACAAATATTTTTTCTTTTTGGAGCAAAGAAGACTTTTCACAGCTTGACCACTTATGGATGCCAGTTGTGTCTGGGTTACTCACACCTGTTCTCTCCTTGAGGAGGAGAATTATTGGCAATTTAAGGGTAGAGTTAAGTGTGAAACAAACAAGGTGTGTTCCTCAACAAGCTGATAGTATTATGACTAATCTTCTTCTGATATTTATTGGAGATTTTCCCATGGTGATTTGGGTGAATTTGAATTCTAAAGATGGGGAATACATAGCTCCATGAGCCAAAGATCTCATGCCTAATGACAGAGTTCAAAAACCCACATTCAACACCCATAGCTCAACACTTGACCTCAAATTGTGGAGAATGCACAAACTTTAAACAGCACTTTTCAGAGCCACCAATTTGCACTATTCCACTTGAAATCCACAATCCATGAAAAACATAACTTTAATCTTCCACACAGGGAGTGTGAATTTCAAATTTGGGGTTACCTGAATGGGTGACTCCATTTGAAATCTACAACACCTGTGTGGGAGTTACGGTCATGTCTTCCACAGGGGTGTATGGATTATAACTGGAATAGCCCAATTCTGGAGTACATAACATTGGGCAAGGGGCAGCCCACTTTGATACTCTGTAGAACACACTTTGAGAATCTGTTTCATGAAATCAGTAATTATTTCCATTTTGGTACTCACAGAATCTCCAAAAAATACAACAACTTTCACTTTTGCACCCTTTTTTTGCTATAAAAGTGTTAAATTTAATGAGAAACAGGCGAAACCATCACTAAAAAAGGGAATTGTTAAAAAAGGGGGTTAAATCCTCAAGAGGACTTGAGCCAGACAGAAATTACTTGTATTACTTTCACTAATTGCCACTTTGGAAGAAAAACCCACATCGAATAAATCAAGGAAGAAAAGGGGAAAACACACATCGCATCAATTAGCCATTAACATGATTAAAATTCCCATTGAAATAATTTTGCTCATTATGTGTCCTTCTATTTATGTATGCCACACCAAGATACCAGCTACGATAACATAGGCAAGCTTTCGTTTTCCACTTGAAATGTTTCCTACAGACAACAATGCCATCAATTAGTCTAGTTAGCTTTGACTTTATGGGGGTGTTCACACGAGCATGTCATCTTAAGATTTTACACACTTGATATAAAACTTTTTACACTTCAAACTTTTTAATAGCATTTAAATGTATAGGGTTATATGAAGGTCATGAAACTGATTTTCAAATATTTTATCTGAAGAAGCACTACATTTTTGCAAAACATTTTGTCAACCCCTAACCCTAACTGTGCCCATGATTTTTTTGGCTATCGGAAGGGAAAGAAGAAACGAAAAAGGAGAGAAGATGAACAAAGAAGTCACTTTGTACCCCCAGGATTCGAATCTCAGACCGTATGCCATGCAGAAGATCACCATACTCTAGCCACGGGGGTTATGCTGGCCTGACCAGCGATTCCCTGAGTATATATATGACTTAGCATGATTGCATAATCGCATCACATGGAATGTATGCACGAGCAGCAGTTTTAATAGTGAGCTTTAGTGAGCTCTGGTTGGGGTAGGGTTAATAACATTATGTTAGAATGTTTTGAAGCAAGTTTATAATGTTTTCTGAATGTTATAAAAACGTTTGATACCCTTCATATAATAACTCAACATTTAAATATTTTCTTTCAAACGTTTTATGTTTGCTGTGTGAAGAATTATCCAGAATCACATATTTCTTACCTATGGAATTAAAATGCATCCCAATTTCTAGAAATATATATTTTTTTTGGGTGGAGGACAAATTGGGAAATATTTCACATAATCTCAGCATTAGAAACATTCACCTTCAGTTTCAAACAAAACCACTTCGATTTAGGACTACTGTGTGAACACCACTCACATGAACATGACTTACCACCGATACCGCCAAGTCCATGCCCAATTCTATTGTTAATGCATATTATCGTGGGCTATATATGAAGCAAGCAGTGCTACCGTTTTTGTCTTATCAGTAGTGTTAAGGAGTAAAAGATAGCTTTTTGTCTCGTATACGACCCTTGGGGCATTCTGTGCTATACCGTTAAAGCAAATTGAGTGTATGTTCTTCCATTTCACCGCCTAGCACCCCCTTCATCGAGACAAAAAAACGTCAACTTATACCGACGCTACAGAATATCAATTAGGTTCAAGTCAACGACTCCACGACGTAAATGTCACTAGGTTTATTGGGCTATTCGGGTTGAAAACCATACTCCCCTTGAGGAAGAATTCCAACCAAATTTAGAAATCAATTATTCAGCCATTTCAGATCTACAATTTACATTCAAATATAGTGGGGAAAGGAGTGAAAGATTTTGGAAATCCAAATAAAATTTCCTAAATGTGGTCCAAATTGTGTAAAATCAAGCTGGATTTCAAGTTTTTCAGCTTGAATTTAACATAAAATCGTCGTCTGCATGACACACTGTCGTATCTCAAAAGGCTGCCTTGTGTGATTTTTATAATCATTGTTGTATTTCATATTGTTATTTTATATTTCAGCATGCTTTAATTCTTTCATGAATGGACATTAGATTGTAATATTGTGATAATACCTCAAAATTAATATAAAGTTAATTTACAGTGTATCTCATCACAAATGGATGACAAAAATATTTAAAAAATCAGAAAAGGCAGCCTTTTGAGATACGACAGTATGTGAAGCAGACAACGAAATATGCGAAAATTTTCACCTGAATTGACCAATAATATAGTTCAACTGTAAATGAGATAACAGAGTGACATATCCCACTACAAGGGGTATGTATTTCAAATGGAATAGTCCATTCCACAAGGGGTATGTATTTCACATGTAACAGCCCAATTCACCAATGTCTAGTGCACTGCAGTACATTTAGTGCTCCATTTTACCTTTGTACGGCTACTAAGAAAACCTTTCATGTTAGCGCTATATCTCGACGTTGATTTTCAAATTTAGCGTTAGCTAGTTATAGCTAGCATCGTGGTTGAGAGAGTGGTAGTGAGCGAGTTAACAGGTTGCTTTTAAGTATGCCAGTCACGTCGTGCAATAACTGCTACTGTCTTAAGACCTGTCAGGAGCTATCAACCAACTACTGTCTTGCCTGTATATCACCCCGTCTGCTACTTCAACATTTACTGCTAACACTTAATTAGGCCCTCCATTCCTATATACCGACGGTTAACGACCCGCATGCCCTTCTAAAAAAATTGCATACGTAAAGTAGCTAACACCGCTTTTATGTTAAATACGGACTGTATCGTTACAGCGAGCCCTACAGCAGTTACCTACGTCTGCCTGCATGCGATACAAAGCACAATGCGTCATGAAGCTTCGACGTCCTCAGGTAAAAATCGCACATAAATTTCCATTTCTAAAAGGACAGGAGTCTATGGCTGGTGTAGTGGCGCAGACAAACACTCAGTCCCTATAGATTCCGCGCTACATAGTATGGGCCTATACAAGGGTTTTGAATACTGTTATCAAGGCACTAGGGGCTTCACTACAGCTCAACATATCCTAGCCACTGATTGTACTAGCCTATACAATGCCAAGTTGTTATTAAAAGGACCTGTTGGCCATCGTATCTCAATATAATCTCAATCATGTGCATCTCTCGTGCCACAGTTCTTTGAACTCCAATATGTTTATACACCCATAGAATGACCTTTGTATAATGTTGGGTACAAAAACTCATCCTCAACAACTCAAGATCAAATTTTGAGCACTTAGTGATAAATAGGGGTTACTGAACTTCACCCACTGGCATTGAGACTATTTCTGGCTCATAATATCAACCAACCTAATCTAAGATGTCGGGATCTGTTGCTGGTGCTATCTAAGCGAGCGTTTTCTCGTTCACGACCAAGCAATCATCTAAATCTCCCTCAAGGTACACATGGCTAGTCTTCCATGCCTGCGAGTCTTTGACTCATTTACGTTTTAAAACTGCGATAAAAATCAATACGAAAGAAAACGGGGGGAAAATCTGTCTCTTCAATTTTTGCAACGATGAGCATGAAAATTACATAGGCTCGGTAAAAGCTTGTCCCAATTGGTAAAAATCAATATCAATGAAAGACCTGTCTTATATTGAAAGATTGAGATAGTGAAGAGTTCTTTTATTTTTCAGTGTTTAAGTGTAAAATCCCCTCCAGCGGCATTGCCCTAATTTACCATAGAAATCAAAACCAAAAATGTTATAAATCTGACTAAGAAGTGAAGAATATTTTGTATTCTTTATTCATAATGTGTCAGTGAACGCTATAGCTATAATCTTGCTGTGTTGAAAGTTGCTGGATGGTTTTTTAAGGTTTGTTGAAATCTAAACATGCCATCATTGTGCAGAAATGAGGCAGTTAATATTATAAAGGGATGAATGTGTGAACAAAATGATAAAGACAAAATGGGTAGAACAATCATGTACCAAAGCAGGGTGGCAACTTTTAACCCCACTCAGTCTGTATCCGGGCATGATAATACAAATTCCCAGTGTTTTATTTCTCGACATAAGAGCTAAATTGTACACTTGATTTGTTTGGAGTTAGCCTTTTTTTCCTTGCTCTTTTTCTTCAATTGTTTCTTTCTTTTCTCTTCACACAGGCCGGCATGCTGATACAAGCTTTTGACCATGGCTTGAGCATTTTTTCCTGGGCATGGTCCCATCAGAACCCGAGCGTGTGTCCGCACAGACTGACTGGTTAACAAACAAGATACTGGGACAAAATTGCCAATTGAGGTGTGCCTTTCTAAATAAGAGCAATTTTTACACATCTTGCACACATTTGTCACTACAAATAAATTTTTCTAGCTTTTTGCTTACTACCCCTTTTGCATATGCCTAATATGGAAAGTCAGATTATTCCAAATTTACAGATAAGATCTAGAAACACTGAATTTTTGCAGCTTCTCAGACTGTAGAAACTGATGAAGCATCAAGTTTTCTTGTCTGGATAATTCTGCAGGTGGTACATGTACATAGATGTTTGAACTATTCTAGTTGGTTTCTACATGAGAAAGGCGCGAAAAAGGCAAAAAATAAGATTGATGCTTTATTATGTCGGTGCATTCTCTAACATGCCTATAAAGCTAATAACAATACAGTTACTTGTGATGTATAATACCATAACCCTTAGCAATATTTAGCATCAATCTTAAATACATCATATCAAAGCCTGTTTAAAACCCAACAATCATGCTCCGATATACTTTACTACTTCATTCACATTTATAGTGTAAAAACATCTCCTAATATAAACCCTCAAATTTGAAATACATCAGCCAAATTAAGTTCACGATCTCACTTTTCGTGCTGCGATTAAACGCATCGTTTTGAAACTCATTCTAACGCAAACACATGTACATACATTATCAATTCATTTTCATTAGCTCCAGGAAAATCCACAAATGTGTAAAACAGAGTCAAGTGCTGCATACACCGCACATTATGTTATGACGAACAGCGTTATTATCCGTGAATATGTCAGCAGATCCGAATAACTACGCATTGCATCGCCGCGGTAAATTATCATCAGCTGCCTTGGAGTGCAAAATGAATGCTTGCGTCGTGGGAATATGCACGATGATGGAACGAGTCGGTTAATGCAGTAACATACTAGTAATGTGATATGTACTTCTATCAGACTCGAGTATGTATGAATGTGCCGTGTGTCCCTGAATGAGCCAAATAGACATAAGACGGAAAATGTGCACGGGGCGTCATAGTTGAATCTTAATTAATCACATTTTTTTATTTTATACCATTTTCTTTCCTCCATAAATGAATCATCTTCTATGTCAATCGTAGGCAATTAATTGTGGCAAGCTGAGTGGTCCCATAAGGAATGGTTTCTGCGTAAACTTTTACACCCATTAGGCGTATGTTGCATAAAATAACATTGACAACATGGTACGTTCATTAACTGTGCTATTTAAAGGTAAAAAGGCAAACTGTGACAAATTTATTGCAAAGCGAACATGATTTGAGTCAAAATTACACTAATTAAGTCTATGTTGTATAAAATAATGTTGACAACATCTACATTTCAGTAACTTACTATTTTTAGTTCAAATTTAAAAAAAATATTGCAAAATGAACATAATTTGGGTCAATTTTTATACTTATTAGGTGTATGAGGTATAAATATGACTCATTTATAGTTTGGAACATGAATTGAGTCAGGCTTAATTTGAGTAAACTTTCACAATCAGTAGGCCTTTCACATTAGGTTGACAATGACAACACAGTATTACCTTACTAAATATGATAATATATCTCCCAAAATGAACCGGATTTGCGCAATCTTGAGCTCATTAGGCATATCTACCACAAAACATGCTTGACAGCTTCGGCGTACCTAGACTGCTCAGTGACGGTGAGTAAGTGCAATGGCTGCCCTGTGAATATTTGGCACTTTCCGCTAGTATATTGTACTCATCTACACATTACAGCTACATGAGGCAGCTATTGCACTTAACCCACTTCTGGCACTGAGCAGTTGACAGGGTAATGTCCCAATAACTTAATATAGGCAAAGAAAATATGATATTTTGATGCCACAATCGGCGGCGCACCCAATATGTATGACTGCGAACCTTGGAGCACATCAACTGTAAAGATTTATCATTTTTATGCGCTGATTAATGTTCACTCGTTTCGAAACATTATCAACCTCGCGTACAGGTATGGTGTGAGAAATCAGGCCCATACTCTCAGTTTATTTTGGGAGATTTTATTGTAACAATTTTTCTGGCCAGCCTTTTTTTTTACAAATCTGGACTTGTTAGGGACAAATTACCACGGATATGGATTGAGGGTTTTGCACTCGCAAAATTTAGACCTTTTATGGGCACATTTTACAAAGTGGACCTTTTAAGGGATTTTTTTATGATCTTGGTATGATCTTGCCTCCCCTACACCTCATCCAACCCGTCACAGACCCAGTATGCTCAGTACGAGTAAAAGAAATCAAACGGCAAGTCAGTGAAATTGGTAGAGAAATAATCGCACAAAAATGACGAGTTAAAAATTAGTTACGGTTTCAGTGCCTCTGAAAAGCAGAAGGCATGCATGCAAATTGAAACATGTTTTTGTACTGCTTAATATCATATTCATAACGCATGCATCAATTGGCACATAGGTGATTAGGGCTGCGCTTCATGTTTACATACTTGTGAACATATAGAGTCATACTTTGTTATTGAAAAGAATGTGAAAATGGAAATATACAAATTCCTTTCAAGTGTAACTAAAAGGTACTTACTATGTTGCAATTTATATGTTTTTGGATGGTTTCGCAATTTACGTAAATCCGAGTATGCTTGGAGGAGTACTTTGAATGAAGTCTTTCGATATTTACTTTCAAATATAAAGATTTGTTTTTAATTAAAAGGACACATTTTTCATTAAAAGCCTTTGTTTTGTTCTTAACCCTCTCCACAGCCGATGCGGGTGTCGACTGCAGACGACATTTTTTTTTTAATTCAAAAATTTCAGAATGTAACTTTTCATGACCATATTTGGAATCAGCATGAAAAATGCATTAAAATGAGTACGAACAAGCCTAGTATTTGTTCAGTGGTTCTTAAAATAGCTCTTGATATTTTGAGAAAATATCTCAAAACTTGGATCTTTTATGTTGAAGTCTTTAGGCTATAAGCATGCATGTTGCTGCTATTGATGCATTTGTAAGGGATTATTAGTAATTTGCCTAGAATCAAACTAAGATGTCCTACTGACGTTCCAAACATAGATGTGGTACTGAAGCGGACAAATAGTAAACGTGAAAGCACTTACCTTAAAAAGACAAAATTCATTGTTCAGATTGAAAGGTTTTTTTCTACATAACCAGAAAATACACATGGGCAAAATGCAGATTTCATTTTTTCCCAAGTCGCAAAGACAAATTGAAAGAGTAACTTTGCCAAGTGTGACACCATTCCAATTATTATCTAGCACACATGACTCAAATTTCCGCAAAACATCTGCCAGCTCCCATGCAAAACTGAAAGCCCTATTCCGCCACCCAAAATTCATCAAATTATGTCGCAACAAACAAAGCCCATCTTCACGACGATGATGATGGTGATCATCATCATCATCATCAAGACTTAGGCTATAGATGATAATCTTAGTGATGATGATATATTGACACATGGTACAAGTCTTGTCACATTACAAATTACCCAAATGATCCAATCTCCAATGACAGAGTTCAAAACCTCCATTCAAAACTCACAACTCAAAAGTTACCCTCAAATTACGGGGTATGAGGTTTAGTACCCAAAACATCCAAAGTTCACTCTATGAGTGTACAAGCGTATTGGAGGTGCAGAACTGTGCCACGGCAGATGTGGATGTTCGAAACCTCACACATAATGGATTTATTAAAAAGTCAATGCGAGGGATTAAAAAGACAAATTACAAAATATGGCATGTACGAAACATGATCACTGCCCATTATGATGTATGTATGCTGGCACGTCTTATACAGCTGAACCCAACATTCTTAAAATGTGTCATGATCGAGATAAATGGGTTGCATGTCGGAAACGGTATTTTTGAGTTCTTGACAAAAAAAAGAATAGTGCTTCCTTTATCTCACTCTTAAAATTGTTGTAACTTTTTAAGTGGGTGCCCTATTTTAAAGCATTTTGTGGCAAACTGTAGCATATTTATAATGTAAATAGATTATATTAAAAAGTCAACTTGAATATAGTCAACTTTTGACTTTTTTCCTTGACAAGTGTCACAAATATGTAACATATGTTATCTTTACAATTTGATATGAGTGATGACAAGCTATGAATGAATTGCCTCCATCTTTTTTTTTCAAAACTAAAGCGCAATATTACACTGGGTGTTTATTATGTTTGTTGAAGTATAATAGGTGCAAGCTAAATCAATAATATGAGAATACTTAATAAAAATATAAGTAAAAGTCATCCGTCGTCATGAAATATTTTTCTTGAAGTCTGAAATGTCAAATGTCTTCTTTTACATGGAGAGAAAAAGATTTGGTAGGTCTGAAACCGGCTGGAAAGTTTGCAATCATTTGTTTTAATACTGACCATTATGTGAATGCACACTGATTTTCTGGTGTAACACACAATTTTGTGAGGAGTAGGCCTACACAAACAGTTACTAGTAAGCGAAATGGGGTTATTATAGCGGTTCTCATAATAGGCATCTGTAAGCTAAAATAATTTCCATCAGGTACAGAAGCACTTGCTTTGTACAGAGTAGCTTGCATTTCAGCTCGGTGTCGTCAGTCACAGAATACCCAATATGGCACAGTCCGTACTGCTCAACTTGAGGCCAAAATAAATAAATTCCTTCACTTCCTCAAAACAGGTAACTGTGAATGATTTTCAGTTGTGTAACGTCATTAATGTGTTTGGAAAAATGTTTATCTAACACATGAAAGCTAATGTAATGATTGATGAAGTTTTCTTTTATCAAAATAGTACAGCCATTGACAAGTCAATGCACTAAGAAAGACAATAGGTGACAATTTTGACCTGCATTCTGATAAGATGATTTCTCAAAATAATAATGTGATCTGAAAGAATGAATGGTGATTTCTGTTCTGCTCAAACAATCACTTACTCCATTTCGATTTGAAATAATTTTGTACATATTTTTACACATTTATCATTCCAAGGCAATGTACAATGTTTTGCATATAAACTTACCAGAAACTAACAAATTTAAAGATTTTCACTTCTTTTATGTAACTTTGAAGATCAAAGTAATAGTCATTCCAAAGGGAAAAAATATCCAAGTGTTATTCAAAATTAAGCAGTTAATCATAGCTCTATAATTATTTTAATCTTTTTCCCAACACATTTATCATACCAAGGCATTGTTCCCTGATTTACATTTTTAACTTGCCAGAAAATCAAAATTCTGGTCAAAATTTGGAAGCTACAATGAAGGTTATAAGTTAACAGTCATTCCTATTGTTGTTCAGAATCAAACAGTAAATTTCATCTTTGTATATTTTCTAACACATTTGTCATTCCCAAAATTGTGGAAACAATTTATACCTATAATACCTGACACAAAATCAAAATTGAGAAATTTTTCATTACTTCAAAGGCTTATAGCTCAAATACAATGCACTGATTGTCCCCAATGTGGGAGTTATACTGTTTAGCCAAAAGAAGTGGCCAATTCTTTTGTATTCCATTGTTTTCAGCTGAAAAATAGGTGGGTTTGATCGAGAAGAAATATACCCCAGTGAATGTGGATTATGTGTGAACCGAGAGCTATGTGTGACTCAACCAAAATACTGCTACATGTACCCAGTAAACACACACAAAAAATATTTTATATACAACATTATAAATGCATTTTGGTATTGGTCTAACGTTTTAATAACATTTAAATGTTGGGTTATATAAAAGTCATGGAAACACATTTTATATGAAAAAACATTTTATTGCAAAATATTTGTTGGCAAACATTTTTTCAAAATATTTTGACAATACTAAATAAAATTTTGTTAACATGTTTTGCATCAAGTTTTCACTAATATTTTCTGAATGTTATTGAAACATTTTAAACCTGACATTTAAATATTTTTTGTAAAACGTTTTGTGCTTGCGGGTATTCTGACATGCAAATATGAAAAATTGAGGTGTTTCGCTTAGCGAGTTTCCGGTTAAATTTTTTTACAAATTTAATAAAAATGTTGATGGTATGCATCTTTTTAAAGACATTTATCTCAAAATATGGGCTGACAACACGTTCTAGGTCTTCAACAGAAACAGGTCACATCTGCGGTTTAGCACCAATAGTTCAGCACACCGCGCCATTGTTATGCTTCAAATTTAAAACCCAACATAATAACCAGTTCTACTACAAATACAATTCCCCCCAATCTGTCCCCAGCTTAAGTTTCTATGTAAACAACAAGAACCCTGGACCTTTTTTTTTTTTTTGTTCAAAAACAACAATCTAAATTCCTAGAGCGCAAATACACAAATCTCCAGCCATTCAGAATGTAATACCGCATCAGTCATCGGCAGGGACTTGGACGCAGACCACTTGGAGGATTGGATGTCTTCCCATCATGCAATGCACAAGGAGCCATTCTACTGTTCACATTTTGCAGGTTGGATGATAGCGTGTCTTTTGGTACAGACATGACTAAAAAAGTTTGTAATTTCAATTTAGGCAGTTAGATGACATTTTCTTTCTCTAATTAAAGAGTAAGAAATTTGGGAGGCTTTTTCCTTAGATTTGTTGGTTTTTGGAAGGAAATTTTACTTCCCATGTAATGATGCAAGACACATGGCTTTATTTTACTGTTCAAAATTTTACAGTAGAAAAGTTGAAAATTTAGGAAGCTCCTTCCTGGGAATATTGGAATTAGCGGGAAATTTTGCCAGCTCCTTTCTGGGAATATTTGGAATTAGCGGGAAATTTTGCTTCCCAGATTAAAAAATATCCAAGAAATTATGGAAAATTTGATTATCTTCTGTTGAAAATTTGGTTTATCTTCCCTGAAATTTTACATTATTTCCGAGACCTGGGGATAGGCTTCAAAGGATCTAAGAATATGCATGGTGCATCTGCTTTAAATAGCACCAATTTAATTAACACAAGGGCCCTACAACTGCTGCAAAGTTTACATAATAATACAATGAGATTACTTATTAGCAGAAACTAAATCTGGATTCAAACTTTCCTGGCAGGAAACTGCAATGCATTGTGGGTAGTTAAAAATTCCACATCTGGGTTTAGATACTAGTAACCTTTGTAGATTAAGACAACACTGCAGAGAAAATACACACATTACAGTTTCTACAGCACTTCAGTTTGCCACAGTTTGTAAAAACAGGCTTATGTATAAATACAAAATCTTTGAGAATCAAGTGAGTTTCATCAAAAGTGTGGGAAATCTATTTCATTGGGTTAGTTGAACAACTTTGTATGATATGTAGATATTGTAGCAAACATAAGATTTTTCTGGCAATACAGGCTGTATAATGAAAAGAAAGACTTCAGATAATACACTGTGTATCAAATTTGCTTCCATATTCGTTGACAACAACAGCCTAAAGATACATCATAATCTATGATCAGTTTGGAACTCGAACATACTTTAAAGGGGCAATCAAGAGTTTTTTGGTGCAAAGCATTTGGTTTACCCAATGATCACCAAAATATATCAACCATAAATAAGACTAATTTGGTGATAATAAGTAAGTATTTCATCCATATTGCAAACATTTTATTCATTTTGTAAGTGTCACTGGCCATCCCCAGCATAGACGCTTGTGTTCTTATGTAAGTTAACCCAGTTTCCAATTCGCTTGTGTTCTTATGTAAGTTAACCCAGTTTCCAATTCGACAGCCACATTTGCAGGAGAAATAAAAGTATGTGCATAATTTAAACTCAGAGAAAATATCTTACCCTTCCCAGAATCCTTTGCAAAATGATGCATCACCTCTATGACACTCCTATTACTTTGTACAGGTTCCCTTTGCTTTCATGATCAGAATAAACTGGCTAAACAGGGGTCAATAGTCAAGAAATAAATATCATTTTACAAGATCTGGATGTGCTCTGCAATGTTCATTGAGGTACTTTTTGTCACTATCGACCCATGTTGCACTATAGCCAACATATTTAATTCTCGATCATCAGAGCCAATTTGGGTACGCACAGTTATTTGCGTGAAGCGTACTACGCAAAGACCGGCGCTTACGGCGCAAACACAGCTTTTGAGAATTGACCAATCACACGGTCGTTGCTAGGCAAGGTCAAGGTTCGGTCATGCAGGTCGCACGAACGTGTTATTCTATGAAAAGTACGCTAACGCAGAAGGTACATCCTCTCATGATCGAGAATTTGTTATTTTGGCTATAGATAGCAAATCAGTACAGAAAATTGAAATGCATTGTGGGAAGTGTAAGACATCTTCTCTGCTTTATCCTTCCTTCACATTTTATTGGTCTATTTTAGATTGCGTTCACATTTACCATTTTTACAGTTTATTGGCAAATTTGTGCTTGCTCCAAAAATGTAAAAATCTCAACTTTGATGAATTTACGGGAATTCTGGTCTGGCAAATTACCGATCATCCCTTTATGGGAATCTCACAGAAGCCTTATATCAACGATCCATATATAAATAAACTTATAATGCCCTATGCACCCAAATATCCAGACTCATAATACAAAAACATGACATGTACAGTTCGTACAGACTTTGCTTTGATTATGGAAACATCACGCCACAAAATGCATCAAAAACCTGCTTCAAAACCTCACCGTCTAAAAATTCTGACAAGCCTTCTCCTCGTCAGCCACGCGGGACATAAAAATCAGATTGTCAGCTTTTAAAGATTAAATCGCATGAACATCCAGATAAAAAATGGGATGCCCTTAGGATGACAGAAGAACTGATGAGGCTCAGTGGCTAATTCAGGGAGAATCAAAACAAACAGGATGACGGAGGAACGCAAGGGGCTCAGAAGCTAATACAGGGAGTTCTGCATAGCAACTACTTTTATCTCAAACATGACAATCTCTAGGACAAAGTTCCTTCACCTTAATACACTTGTACACTCATAAAATGACCTTTGGATATGTTGGGTACAAAAACTCATCCCCCACAGCTTCAGGTCAAATTTTGGGGCACATTGGTTTAAATGGAGGCTTGAACTAAGCCATTTGCAAAAGAGACCATTATGGTTTAGTCAAACTAGGAAATGGTCACAGGGATTCCATATATGACAGATTGCATTGTTAAGCTTCCGATATATATGTAATGTAACCCCCCAGAAGCATACGACACTTTGGGTTTTTGTCTCAAAAGACTAGAGATGAGTAATACATTTCTTTGTTACAACAATGACATTAACCCATATTCATAATTTTATTCGTAATTCAACGGAGCTTATAACCCAAATTCATAATCTATACACTATATAGTAGTAGTATACAACACCACCTGAGATTTTGCTCAGGCAAATTTTCAAGCATTGTGTATAATCCCTCCCAGTGCGAAAAGTCGCCAAATCCAACCAAATTTTTCCTCAAAAATTGATTATCGTAATTATATTTGAAAAATTCATATAAATAGGACTTGAATGGATACAAACATGCCTTGAATTGGTTCAGTGGTTCTTAAGTTAGTCTTTGCTGTGTTCAAAAGAATAGCAAAAATATGTAATGATTTTCATAACCAGTAAATTGTCACCAACCCAAATGTTAATGATCTGCATGCTTGGCCATAGGCTTCAGCATAAAAATTCCAAGTTTTTAAGTTAAATTTTCTCAAAATATTACAAGCTATCTTAAAAACCACTGAACCAATACTAGGCTGGTTTGTACTCATTTTAATGCATTTTTCATGCTGATTCCAAATATGGTCATGAATATGTACAATTCTGAAATTGTTTAATTTTCAAAGAAAATTTGAAACTTGTCGTCTGCAGTCGACTCCGCGTGGAGAGGGCTTATGTACCAGCACCTGCCGCTTGGATTAACCATGAGTAAATCCACAAGTTTATCTCTGAAAACATCCCTAAGAAAATTTTAAGAATATCTGACCAAATACTTGGCACATTTTATTCTCATTTAAAAATAGGGTCTATCTACTTGGGTAGATTACAAAATACTTTGATGGAATTTATTATTCCATTAATTTTTCAAAATTTCATTACAATTTTGAGCTTTTGCTAAAGCTGTGTTCAATCCGAGCGTGTCACTGGTTAAGTCGGGTGCTAATTGCGATATATCGCATTGGATAGGCCTAGAACAGTGGAATGAGTCAGTCAGCGAGTCTGAGGCTCCAACTTGGTTGCTCCTCAATTACTCCCAGGGTTGACAACAATGGGATGTGTAATTCAAAATCTGCCATACCCCTGCAGAAGATTTAGAGCAGTCTTCCACAGAGGGAGTATGCTTTTCAAATGGAATTAGCTAGGGTTAATTATTTTGAAACCCTTACTCCCCATGTAAATGTTCACTCTAGCATGGCCTTCCACACTACTAGAGTGAATATTTCAAAGAGAAGTTACCCAATTATTGTCTTATTCTATTATAAACCCATACACCATCTGTGGATGACTTTAGTTAGGAAATCTTCCACAAGGGGGTGTGGAATTCAAATGGAATTACCCACATTTAAGTCCAAATTGCTGGTAAAATCAATGGAAAGTGATTAAATTTTTCTCTTAAACACAGTTTTCAGGAAATTGCCGAAAGTTGCTCCTCGCTAATACTCAAATTTCAGGGTTTCCAAAAATTTCAACTCACAAATCGACTGCTAAGTGCCAGGAGTAGGTATTAATGCAATAGCTGCCATGTATAGATGAGATACTATATTCACAGGGTAGCTATTGCACTTACCCACTTCTAGCACTGAGCTGTTGAAATGGCTGGTGAAATCACTGATCAAATTTGATGTTGTTTTCTATGGTTTAGGAAAATGGCTAGTATTGCAAAGTCAGCAAATATTTTCTTCAAAGCCAGTGGTTTCTAAAGAAATTATCAAAAACATTCCAAAGTCACCCAATTGGTCTACTATATGATGAGTGTGGCAACACTGCTACCAACTTCCCTATCCTCCATGATTCATTACCAAAATGTTATTCCGCATCTTTTGCGTCTAATTTGAAGTGTCCCTCTTGAATCTAATGTTTCACATCCATACAAGGAACTTCCGCCAGGCAAATCCAATGAATGCCGGGTATTTAGGCAAGATTTGGGAACAGCAAGGAAAAAAGAGTAACGTGATCACTTTGTGTGCGATTGGTCTATTCCAATTGAAATCCATACACCCTCTGTAGAAGTCATGACCTAAATCTCGCACACAAGGGGTGTAGATTTCAAATGGAATCACCCATTCTGGTAACTCCATTTAATAATCACCATCACTCCCTATGTGGAAGTTACAATCATGTCTTCAACAGGGGGTGTAAGGATTCCAACCGGAACAGCTCATTTATCTTCACCGCTTCACTGATTTCAAACAAGTTTGATTTTTTAACCTAATTTAGGAGGTTGCTAACATTGGCCTACAGCGGAGGTGCAATTTTCGTCGTCGTACTTGGCACATCTATCAGATTGGCTCATGCAAATTTAACGATGACGATCAATGTGTTCTTATCAACACTCTGTAGTAGGTAGAATGTGTACATGCATAGGGGAATCACCATTGATTTTGAAATTCTATTTTGCGAGAAATTTTGACGATATGGATTCTTCCGATCACTTTTCTTTTAATTTCCGAACCTTTTACGCACTCTACATAGATTCCTTCATGTGTTCTTAAATTTCATGGTAATTGCATAAACAGAAACAAAATTTACAGAGATTTTTTATCTTTTACCGATATCAATATTTTTTTATCAAGTCTCATGCAAAAATATTGCATAATGTGTATGAAGTTTGCAATTACCCCAGTTTTGCATATGCTAAAAAATACTGTAAACCGATCAATTTCTTGCAAAATTATTTTTTTTAGTCAAATTTTGTAAGCTATACAGCATAAGTAAGTAATAGTTTCATGTTAGTATATATTTTCTTTGAAATATTTATATGTACTTTTTTGAGTTTGGGGGGTTTTCAACTACTTTGCTGGTTCTTAAATGTTCAGATTTTGAGTTTTCAAATTATGCATTAAAGAAACCTATTTGTGCATTATTCCTTTTCATAGTAAAAGCAGCTGACTGTTCAGCACAAAAAATAGTGTTCCACAGAAATGTTCAATTTTTATAATTCAAAACAATAATTGTGAAATTGCAATTTTGTGCACATTTCATGGGGTATAAATAGCGGCCATTTAAAAGCACAAAAATATCCGCTGTCACAAAAAAACAACCTGTAAGCCCAAGGCACAGCAAAATCTCACAAAGAAACACTGTATTAACACAGAAATTTTCGTGAAGTTTATTTTCACAATTTTCATGGTTCATTCCGAACCGCAAATTTAAAAGCCTGTGAAAATAATTTTTACCCATAAACTTTAGTGTGTAACTGCTTGTAATCGCAAATATAAATAACTGCAAATCTGCTCTGATAAGTACAAATCTCGAAAAATTATTACCGCGAAAACATCAGACTTTACAGTATTACATAAGAATTCACTTCAAATGAAAGAATTTCGAACCCGCTCTCGAAGATTACATCTCACCTGTAAGCATCCATTGTGTGTGACAACAATTTGAATTCAATGTTAATTATCGGATGAATAAGAAATATCTCGCAGCGATACATTGAAAAACAAACATCTAATTTTACACCGTAATGGCAATGATGAATCACTCCTACAATTCTACACCCACAAGAAAAACTATCACTAAATCTATTGATTTTTGGAGTGTGTACGATACCCTGCATGCAAAAATTTCCGCATGTTTGTGTGCTTATCATCAAATGTACCCAATTTGATTCCGTTGTATGGTAAGTCGGCCATCTTAAACGTGCCCCACGTGTCGCAGTAGCAAGTAGCACATTGTAACATGTAAGATGACATTCTAGCATCGGTACCCAAATATGCATAATACATACCCAGCATATATCCCATAAGTCCATTTGCATACGATGCTACAATACGCTCGCAAACTCCGGTACATACGACACCGCTACTCCTTCTTACCACCAGTGAAGACAAGAAAATACTGATGCGTATGTCGTCTCTGCCGACTGATTTAATGTGGCAGTAGATAGAAACGGGCTAAGGAGCCTGTCGTCGACTGATAGTTTGCAAAGTCATCTAGTAAAGCATATACCGCACGGTAGGCTAGGCAGAATTAGTCGAGCATGATGGCTCAGTGTCGTTGCTACGTCCATGAATGAAATATCGCTACGTGCCTGGAAGGGTTTTCAGTGTGATGAACATTAACCTATTTTTCTTTGCACCGCAGTGTGAATGGCCTCGAATAACTATCGACTGCCCACCCGCTCCACCAACTGTACATTAATCATATCGAATTAGAACATTCTCACTCATGCAAATTTGGAATGTTAATTTCACTGTCTGTTGACCGAGTCAACAAAACTCTACCATGGTTGATGTTTTATGAATCAGCACTACCACTAAAAGCTGCGAACGAGTACTTCATTGCTATAAAGCATGTATTTGAGGGAAAAAAATTAATTTCAACCATCATCACTGTATCAAAAGTTCTCTAAAAAGTGTAAATAAGTCCAATTATAAGTCTTAACCTGTGAATGAACTCATTCTTTGAACTACAATGGTTTTAACATTCTAGTACCTAAAACATTCTGGTATGTTAAAGTTCTAGTTTCTTAAAGAACCCCCACTACCAACATATCCCCCACTATCAACATAAATACATAAATTTTAGGTCTCCAACAACTGGAATTTAAAAAACAAATATTGTATTCAACTTAATTAGCGCCCTTACCCTAATAAGTGTCCTTACAGTGACTACTGGCTAAGCGCCCCCTTATCAAGGCACTTGAACAACTGAATGCCATGAAATATCCAAATACAATACCTTCTAAACTTAAAATACATTGAATTTTAAATGTTTATGCTTATATTCCCATTTGTAAAGTTATGTTATAATTTAGTAAGTGCCCGGGTGCTAATAAGGTACACTGCATAATGCGTATGCATTATTGCAATAGCATTCTTCCAGTGAGCAACTCCAACATAGCTATAGTATTCAATTATTTTTTCCTTATATCTGATTCAGGGCTTACTTTACTTTTGAATAGAAATGACACCCTAGCCTTATACCTAATCCTAACCCCAAGTGTTAACCCTAAATGCTTGGGACATAGATTTACTAATCTTATGGCAGATCTTAAAGCTATTGGTCTCACTGATTGAATGGCATATTTTGTGGAAAAAATTACAAAATCGTCCCAAATCTTGCAGTCTAGTTTGGATGAAGAGTGTACCAACAACTTTGGGGAAAAAAAGTGTAAAGGTTTAACTTGCAAATTTGCTCTTCATGGAAAAAAGATCAATTATGTGAACTTTGGATGCTTTATCATTATTGTGGACACTTAGATATATACAAATGACTGAATAAGGTTTGTCTTCCTCTTACAATTTCAACATGTATCTCAACTATGCTCATCGCCTCATCTATCATGGCACAGTTATTTAACCCTGATTAGCTTATACACTCATAGCTTGACCTTTGAATACTTTGGGTACAAAAACTCATAGCCCCCAACTTGAGGTCAACATTTCAATTATATTTATTAGATAGAAGTTACTGGACTTTGCCACTGGAAGTGAGGTCATTTGGCTTGGCAAATGTTCCTAGTTTCACTTCTTCTTTCATTGCCCTAAAGGCTGTTCCATTTGAAATCCATACACCCCCTATGAAAGACAACCTTATTCTTCTACACGGGGGGTGGGGGGGGGTGGGGGAAAGGGGGTTAGATTTCAAAGGGAGTCAAATTCGGGTAACCCAATTTGAAATTCATACTCCCTGCGTTGAAGGTAATGTCTTCTACAGAGGGTATATGTATTTCAACTGGCATAGCCCATTTTGTTTGGCAGTGCATCAAAAACCAGCTTTTGTATTATGCCAGTTTTTATTGTAATAAAATATGCTTTGAAAAACTGAAACATTTCTTCCTGTTTCAGAGTAACATGATAGGGTTAAAATACTGGAAAACAACTTCAATAGGGAATATCAGGGTGAGGTTATGTCTTCCATTATGGATTTCAACTGGAATTAAGCCCCATGTTAGAAACCATCATACATTTTGTATTTTACATTTATGCCCAATGTCAATTAATGTCATCAAGCATTACCATCAAAATCGACAATTTTATAATATTATTAACTAATCACTTTATCTAACTAAAACTAATAATCTTTAATAAATATAACTGCTGACAGGGAAGGAAGGTTGAAAAATAAGTGTGCCAATAATTTCCTGTAACTAAACTAAAGAGAACATTACACACTACATGAAGCATCCAGACCAACACTAATTACTGATAATTATATCATCATACCACAATTAATCAACTCATGGATGTTTTAACACAGCCTCCCGATCACATTTCACAGCTCAACAACTTAATTTAGCAAAGTATTTATTTCTAATGTATTTTTATACACCCGCTATTCATGTGTTCGCACAGCGTGAGTGTGACTACCCCGGGGGGGGTTCTCAGTACAAATGACCATACGGGGACGTGCCGCAAATATGGGTAGCATTTTCAGCCTCTTGGTATATCAATGACCCCTTTTTCAAAGCCTATTTGGTATATGAATGGGTCCTTTTTTCTAATTTTTCTCAATTTTTTCGGAAAATAGCCCAATTTTTCGTTAATTTAGCAAAAATTTTCAACATTTTCCCAAAATTTTGGGAAAATTTGTAAAAACTAGGACAATTTGGGTTAAATTCGGCCGAAAATTTTGACTTTTGGTATATCAATGGGTCCAAATTTCTTGAAAAATTGGTATATTTATGGGTCCACTTTCAAAATCTCAGCGCACGTCCCTACCAAAACCAAACTTGAGTACCCCCGGTGACTACCCCGTAATACCACCTAGGATGTAACAGAACATCGTCAATAGGTCATGATAACAGCTTTGTCGATCATGTTCACGATTCTCACGTAATTGCGTCGACACAAATGAGTCTTTAACATGGTTATCAAAACCGGACTTGATAGATGAATATTTGAAGTATTCCTTGTTCATACTGACCAATGATATGGTGCTGCTACAAAAAAGGAATACAGAAGCAAGCTATTGAGTAAATGAATGCTTTATAAGAAATGACAATATTCTGTTTTGTTCAAGTGGATGCTTAACATGATTTTAAAAGTTCTGACCAACTTTATTAAAAGTTTAAAGTATTCAAGTCACTTTTCACGTTTTAAAAGCATTATATATTAATGATACAATTGTTTACAGGAAATGTTGGTTCCAACCAAAATCCCTGGCAAATATGATTTGGCAAAAAAAGTGGGTTTCTGATATCTTCAGGTATGGTATTTGTAGATTGTATAGATGCACTTAAATTTTGTTTGATAGTAAACATTATTTTCCTACAAGTTTTATGAAAGCTTATTAACCCCCTGAGCACTACCTGCGGATCTAACATTGACTCTGATTGGTCAAATACATGTTATCTTCACTTCAATCACCAATCAGAATGGAGCTTTGCAAATAGTTCAACCCAATTTTTTTGTGTGGTGAAATTATTCTAACAATGTTGCTGATTGGTCCAATTGATAATGAAAACTTCTTTTTGGCGAATCGGCAGGTAGTTCTCATGGGGTTAACATATCAATTATGCATTGTTTGTATGAATGGTTTGACAGCAAATAGAAGTAAACAAATAATAAAATCATCTGACTGTTTAATGAAGAGGCAATTTGAAAAAGCAAACACACCTTTCAAACTTGTTATCAGCGGAAAAAGTGTACTTTCCAGAATTTTGCTATCTAAATTTATGGATTACAAGATTTGAACTTAAATTATAATGCGGTTTGTAATTAAGGCGGCCGTACAACAAAGATTTGTAAATAACAAAGGTTTGTCCACACAAAGAATGCAAATAAGGTCATTAATATTCATAAATGTGCAAATAACAAAGACACAAATTATACAGCACCCTACCAAGTTAGAAGTTGAACAGGTTATTGTGTGTAAGCTGCAGAGTGGATTAAGGGAACTGGAATGAGCATTTATGGCGTTTCGACAGTATTTTTTATGGGCCATGAGAGCACCTCAGACGTATCGAATTGCACTCTGAATACGAAGCATGTCTTTCTGATATCAAATAATTTGAATTTTTTGAAAATCATGATATAATACAAATTTTATGGCAAATTTGATATTTTTCAAATTTTTGATATATAACAGTCCTCGAAGTAAATTTTATAAATCTAATGATCAGTGATCGAATTTAGGGAAAATAAATGGTTGTCCCACGGACAACCAGATTACAATTTCTGGTTGTCCGTCTAAGTTTTTGGTTGTCTTTAGGCCTACAAATGTGACTTTTTGCTAGATTTATGGTTGTCCGGCGGACAACCAAATCAGTATTTTTGGTTGTCCGGCAACTTTTTTAGTTGTCCCGGGCAACCGGACAACCAAAATTTCGAACCCTGCTAATGATATATTCTTAAAGTGTATGTAGCTGGGAGGAAAAGCCGACGATCAATTGAAAATGTTGACCTTTCATATTAAAGATATGGATTTTTTCCCAAAATATCCATATCTTCGATACGAAAGGTCGAAATTTTCAATTGATCGTCGGCTTTTCATCCCACCTACATACACTTTAAGTATAAATCATCAGATTTATCAAGTTTACTTCAAGTACTGTTAAATATCAAAAATATCAATTTTTAATGATTTGCCATAAAATGCGTTACATTATGCGAATTTCAAAAATCAAAATTATTTGATATCAGAAGGACATTCTTCAGATTCAGAATGCAATTCGATATGTCTGATGTGCTCTAATGTCCCACAATAAATACTGCCCAAACGTTCATACCCCAGCCCTTAATGGAAATGAAAAATGCATCTTGATCAAGGTTTACTTTGTCTAATTGTCTTATTACCTTTCATGTGCAAAAGGGATCCGGGAAAGTTCTTGATGTTAATCCAAATTGTGGGATTTGAAAAAAAAAATATCCTGATGAAACTTTACTTTAGTCTAATTGATAGCAATCTCTTTTAAAATAATTATTAGGGCTCTCAACTAACTGGTAATTATGTACTCGGGTACCCGATTGAATATATCTTTATTAAATTTTAGTTTAGTATAATACCACAACAACAATATTTCCAGTTATAATAATTGTTATCATATTTTAAGTGAAATACAGAAAGTTCTTGATGTTAATCATATTTATGAGATTTGAACAAATACCTTAGTCAGTTTTTCAAATAATTATTACGAGTAGCAAGCTCTTAATGTAAATCAAAATTGCAATTATGCATCGATTCATAACTGCGGTTACTTAAGCTTGTTTGAGCCCAATTTTGTTTTTTAAAATAATAGAAACAACAAAGTGCTATATGAATATTTATCATGGAAATAATACAAGATCTATCATGGTAAAATCTGGCTTTATAAAAAGCTTACTGGCTGGAACTCCATTCCTGACACCCAATACTAACCAAACATGTTTTTCTTTTGTCTGTGAAAAAGCAAAGCCGTTGAAATTTGTCCATTATGTTAATCACACACTGTCCCAAGTTTTCCATCAGAAATTTGTTATAAACCCTAGGCTATTCTTGTTGAAATCCATACACCCCCTATGGAAGATATGACCGTAATCTCCCACACAGGGGTGTAGATTTCAAATGGAGTTACCCATTCAGGTAACCACATTTGAAATTCACACTCCCTGTGTGGAAGATTGCAGTCATGTCTTCCACAGGGGGTGAATGGATTAAACTGGAACAGCCAAGTAAAGAAACAGCCACAAGCTTCCTACCCACAAGAGTGAAAGCCAATCAAAGAAAAACAAGTTACTAAAATGTCAAAATTTCCAAGTTCCCACTATTTGCACCTCACCATCGATCAACATTTTGTGTGTTTCCAACATGTTGCATAAGCATAGGGATCCTTTTCACAAGTGCTAAGGGAAAACATTGTTCGTTCAGATCGCAAAATTCCCTGTACGTTAAGAAATATTTGTTTTTAATTTTGCGCCGGTTATAAAACTAGAACATGAAAAATAACTCTGAAATTCAAACTTATTTTTCTGTTCAAGGTGTCAAAACAAGCAGTTTTTTATTGTAGCGACTCTTACCTTACACTGCACATGTCACAGACCGTGACCTCGCACCTAGACAAGTACACAATATGGTGCTATTCACTTTGAAAGAGCCATTCTTAGCAGCTCAAAAGTGAACACTATTCAGCGTGTTTGCTCTGGTTTCAAGTTTACGCAGACTAAGAATAGGCATAGAATCCAATGTCACAAAACAAAACAGCTTCAAAGCCTGAATCACCAATGGTCTTTGAAGAACGCTCGTTTACGTGTTTATTCACGGCTCCCGGGCATGAACCGAAGGTTTTATATTCTTTTTATTATTTCTAAAGTTGGTTGCACCTGAACTGTATAAAGCTAGGCCTACTCTGCTCCCTCTGGGGTTAATTGTCTCAAACTAAAAGTGCTTGCAACATAATGGTTTTGGAATATTGTGGGAAATAGGTGAACTATATTATAAATCCCTTGTGTTGGTAGACACAGCCATGTTGTAACTTTGTTTTCTGAAAATAGCATATAATATTTTCCGGCAAATCTATTTGCTCCATGCCTCTGTAAATTTGTTTTTAAAAACATTCTGAAACTAAGGCCAAAAGAATGAAAAAAGAATGTGTATTGCAATCTTCTGGCTGTCTCAAAAATCTGAAAATAAACAGTTGCATTTTATATTTTTGGTATAAAATGTGCACTAAAATGGTTTTCCTGTTTGTAATTTGTATCCCACAAGTCTAATATATTCTAAAAAACAAGCATGATAAACTGAAAATTGCTGTTTACTGTTGTATTTTGTGGGGACCTTGTATTTTTTTAATAATTGTCTGACATGGCAAAATATTAAAAAAATTATTAATAAGAAAACTGGCCGACTGACCCTGGTTCTGTAGCTTTAAGAGTAACACAATTTATTGGACTAATATTAATATTAAAATTTCTGTAATAGCTTTCTATAAAGTGGGAAGTCAATCCATAAAATTAGTCAAATCTGTAAAATTAGTCCTAATTAATCTCGGTATCTGAAACTATATAAAGTGGGAAGTTAGTCCACGAAATTAGTAAATTCTGTAAAAATTATTCTAATTAATCTATGTATCTGAAACTTGCATTCTATTGTAAGCACCAATATGAAAGCGCTAGAATTAGGGAAGTAAATATATGCAAAATTATAAAGCCTCACAACAGCATACTTCATCACAAGAGTTGACTTTAGCCAGTTGTTTATCATATTATGTTGCGGTTTCATTTTCTTTCATAGAATTACAAGCACTTCCTTGTTGACGCTGAGGCAATATTTTTAGTCCGTAATTTTTTAAAATTTTAATATTATATTTGAGTCAATATGAAATATGCCATGATAACCCACATCCCATGATGCATTGCACTAAGTCTTCGGAGTCATATGGAGTCGCCCATTCAGGTAACACCATTTGTACGTAACACACACTCCCTGTGTGTAAGATTAAGGTCATGTCTTCCATAAGGGGTGTATGAATTTCAACTGGAATAGGCCAATAGGGTAGTCAGTGTTCACAGAACATTATCAGGATTAGTTTTATATGTTGAACATTTATCTCAAACCTCATTGGTCAAAATAATTATCTTAATTTGGCAATATCATCAATACAGACTATGTGATATTTATAAAAAATAAAATGATGCATGATGGGAAGAAATGACAGTCTGCTGTTACGCTAGCCTTAAGAGAGTTAAAATCGCCCGTTACCAACTGACACTTTGTAAAAAAATACCTGCCCGCGCGGCCTGCCGTATACAGCACACCTGAAGTATAAATTTACATATAAGTCTGTACTAGTCAAAACATAAGTGTCGTTAGATTGACTTGAACTTTTCAATTTCACGAGACAAATTCATCGCCATGACGATGCAACAAGGTTGGGACAAATCAAGATGGCTGCCTCTTGCTGCACAGTCTGTTTGGCTAAAAAATGTAAATTATTCAATCTATTCATATATAGATCTGGCAGTTCTTTATGTGTTTTTTTAATATCCCTTCTCAGCTTTAAATATCCCTTCTTTAAATATCACTTCTTTAATCCCTTCTCAGCTTTAAAGGAAATTTAAAATCCATAAATGATGTCCATATCATACATTCTTAGAAGCTTGAATGAAATTGCTGATGCAGATTAATTTTGAGTTCATTCAATCTAGATTCACATTGATCTGGAATGCCAAGTACTCCCAAATGTTGATCCATTTTAGATCAAATTGAAATTAAGTTAATGGAACAAAATAATCTGGATCTGAATAATGTTGGATCCAAATCATTTTGTACTTTTAAGATTCACATTATTCAACAATGTCAATTTGAAGTACTCCAATTGGATCCATTTCGATCAAATTGACATTTGAATACTCTGTAAATAGATAAAAAAGATAATTTGGATCTGGATCAGCTCATGTTCTATTTAGATCCACATCTGATTTTGTTGTCAGATTCTCATTGATCTGGAATGCCAAGTACCAAGTACTAAAATTTGATCCACTTTAAATCAAACTGAAAGTCTGAATACAATTCCGGATAAAAATAATCCGGATTTGGATCTGGATCACCATCAGGTGTGAGAGAGTTCCACAAGATGATTATATCACACTACAGACAACAAAAACTTGTGAAATATATTGTCCCATACTTGTTACTTCCGTGCATAAAAATGAAAGGATTTTACAAAACAGGACTGTGCAGCTACACGATAGGATAGTCAGTACGCAGTGTTAAGGGCCATATATGCCCATCACGTCCCAGGCTGGGTTTATGTTGTGTCTATAGACGCTATTTTGTGTTAGCTCCCGACTAGAGAGGCCCTACTATACCTTGGAAATAATCGAGGTAGACAGATCAGGTAGAATGGAGGAAATGAGTACTGTAAAATTGGAAATTTTTGCGCTACATTTATTTTCGCGTTTTTTGCGTTCCAAGCTGCTAGCTGCTTTACCACGAAAATAACAACAGAGGAATATATTCTTTTGGTGTAAAGTTCAATGTAAGGAAACAACGAATAGCAAATTTAAAAACAATGAAAATCGTTCAAAATTGGCGAAGCGCGAAAAAGTAATCACACAAAAATTTCCACTTTTACAGCAGCGAGATGGTAATTTTTGTGCAAGTTTTATGGTCCTGAATGTTTTTTAAATTTTGCAAGATGGACACATAATAATTGCTAACAGTTTTCATATTTGCAAGTAGCTTTTCGCCTATAAAGAGGAAGCCTGCTAGAGCAGTTCATCTGGGGTGAACCAAACCTGCCTGGTTATCAAATTAATCAGTAACAAGGTTCTCTCTGAATTTATTAGGTGTTAATTGATGCAATAACATTAAAACTTCAATTAGCACCTGTCAAATTCAGAGAACCTTGTCACTGAATGATTTGATAACCAGGCAGGTTTGGTATACCCCAGAAGAACTGCTCTGGCCGGCTTTCTTTTTAAAAAGCCCAAAAATAGCAAACTGCATCAAAGTGTCAGATTCTGTGAATAACATATAGCAGCTATTCTGGGAAAATTTTATACTAATATTTTTTCAAAGCTTACCATCATGCTTTGTACTTTGAAGCAAACACCCTGAGTATTTGGACTAACTTGAGACCTGGTTTGCATAGTGACTGTTACAGTGAGTAAGTTCATGAAAATTCACACATTTGAGACTGAATAAAATGCAGACAATAATACATAATATATGGTATTCTTATTTTAACAAAATGTAGGTGCCATAAACTAAGAATCTAGCACTGGGCAGACCAATACAACAGCAGAGAGGATTTCTTACACTTCCCACAATGCATTTCTTCCATTTTAATTTGTTGTACTGATTTAATATCTAGTGCATGAGTTGAGAGCACGGTGGCCTAGCGGAACGGGTACTGACTCATAATCGGAAGGTTGCGGGTTCGAGCCCCGGCGACGCCATCGTGTTGTGCCCTTGAGTAAGGCACTTTATCTCGATTACTCCCCTCCACCCATGTGTTTAAATGGGTACTGGCATTCTTAAATGCTGGGAAGGTAACAGACTCGCTGTAGAGGAGGTGTAGCAATCCCCATATTGCAACATTACATGGAGGAGTCTGGCCCAATCGCCAAAGAAAGAGAGATGGGCACTCCGATCACTGTTTATACAGGGTCGTCTCCTTTACCTTTTTTTTAACTTTTACTTTACTTGCATGAGTTGATAGTGACAGAGCATATTCAGATCTTGCAGAATATGGGTTTTTTTCTTGACTTATTCAACCCATGTTTAGCCAGTTTATTCTCAAATGAATTCAAAGGGACCTGTACAAATTAGTACTAGAAATGTCATTTGATGTATAATGAGGTGATACATCATGTTGCAAAGGATTCTGGGAAGGGTAAGCTATCTTCTTTGTCACAACGGATTGGTTGTGTGTAACCCTTTTGTTTTGCAGACGATTCAGTAACAGATTCGAACCTGAAGAGGATTGAGCTAGAAGCTGCATTTTGATTGGTCACTTGGATGAATATATATTGAATATTAACCAATCAGAAATGATGTAGGAAAGGTAGTTCATCTACGCTCTAAATAAAAATTACTCAATGTTGAGCAACAAGGGGCAAGCTCAGCAGAGCGAGTCACTTGGTACTCAAGTTATTACTCAACATTAATCAACATTTTGAAAGTGATTCAATCTGAGAACTAAGTGACTCAATCTGTTGAGCTTTCCCCTTTTTACTCAATATGAAGTAATAAAAGTGTAATTGGGTTAAGAGGTCAAATCTGGGGGTAGCGGTTCTTGGGATAGGCCTACTTCTTGGATCAACAAAATCACTTTACTCAAAGAATATAATGAATCATGAACTAAACATTCTACAATGCATGTGCATGATATTCATTCCATATACATTTTGTCACAGCGTAAAAGCATACAACTTTCTTAAATTCTGTCAATATGCAAAGGACTATTAAGCTACCATTGAAATTGAACAAAGACCAGAGAATCACAAGGATCACAAACACTATCATCTCCCAATACACAGTTCTTCAACCCTAATACACTTGTACACATGTAAATTGACCTCTAAAAGTGATGAGTAAAAAACTCATATTTCACAACATGAGGTCAACTTTTAAACCAATTATTGAGTAGAGCTCATTGAACTAAGCTTACTAGAAATGAGGCTAATATCATGCATAGCGAATCAGTATGCTAGTCATGGTATATGCAGCATGTCTGCAGCAGATGCAAGCTGCTTTTGCTGGTTAACTTTGGGTATATAGACTTACCATCCATATTCCAGAATATTTGACCAATTTATCGGTATTTCAATCATATTGCGGAAAACGGATTTGGTTTCATCTCAACTTGAAATATTGGGAAAATAAAATTGTAACAACAATTTTAAGTCTTACAAATCATATTTGTGTTTAAAATCTTTAAAATGATACTCAAGCTGACAATAGCTTTCTGAAAGCTAGCTATCCCATCTCACACCCACTCATTATTTAACTCTCTTCACGCGGGTGTCGACTGCAGACGACATGTTTCAAAATTTTAAAAATTCAAAAATTTCAGAAATGTAAATTTTCATGACCATATTTAGAATCAGTATGAAAAATGCAGTAAAATGAGTACAAACAAGCCTAGTATTGGTTCAGTAGTTCTTAAGATAGCTCTTGATATTTTGAGAAAATATTTCAAAACGTCCCACTTTTTCTGTTGAAGCGCATGTCTAGCACGCAGAGCATTAAGTCTTCACTCTCTTATTCCACTCCAAACCTATATCAAGCGTTTTCTTCATACACTCATTTCTCCCACTGTTCCTGCATTATTTTTTCATTACGCCATCATTAAATCATGCACCGACATCCTTACCAACAAAATAATGCAAATATATATTCCTTTTAATTTTGTTCTAGTACAGTTTCACAAAAAATTATTTTAAAAATTCATCTCTGCAGATTATATGAAAACATAATAGCTTTAATGGCTGATGCTAAAACTGTTTTATTCTCGACATGATAAAATATGAAAATATATGAAAATGATAATGCGGAGGAAAATCCTGTTTTAATTAAAAATAATCCCAGTTCCAATACATTAAATATACATGAATGAAAAATGCGATTTCAAATAATGAGGCTTATGTCGGTGCAATTTATTTTAAGATACAGCCAAAAGAAAGTTTAATATTCATCATTTTGTATTGTTTTCTGTGACACAAATAATGCCATATTGTCGAAATTGTTACTCCAATTTCGATACGATGTCATCGCATTGTAGCCTGTTAATTACGCAAGTAAATCATACGATAAAACGGGACTTGACAAATCTTTCAAGTGACTCATTTAACTTGATCGCATCACTTATGTACAAACCAGAAGGACCGCTAAATGGAGAAGACATATTGTGAATAATTCAGCATTAAATCTATGCGCGCCAGGTGTTTCTAGCTTATATCTGTCATATTTTTTCTCGGCACAAATCACTGTGTCTTAAACCGTAGCTGCCTTGTGTGCAGTGTTACTGCTATAATTGCTAACTCAAGATGTGAAATCTTTGAATACTGGGTTTTAGAATGCTTCACAATCCACTGTTCACTTTAGTAAGGTGCACAAGCTCGAACTATGATTTGAGACAAATATTGATAGCCATTTCTGGAGTATTTCCTTATCATAAATTTGCAATTTCAAAAAAAATATGAAGCAGCTATTCTAGGTAAGTCTTTAGGTAAATCTTACATTCTCCAAGTTCAATATTCTTCAAGTGATGTAGTCTCCTGTACTTGAGTTGTTGTACATTTCCGGTAGACGACAGGCCACACTAATAACAAACACTATTTATATAACTTCATCATCTCATCCTTGAGACACATGTCACTATTTCAAATTTTTGACAATTATGAAACTTTTACAATGTTACTTATTCAGTACAACTTGGATGGAAACCATAACAACAATAAACTTCTATCCCTGTTTGATCTAATATTTCTTGCAGTTGGTGCAAAAAAATTTAGCACGTGCAACTTCAAAACATTAATTTCACCCCTTGTTGATTACAATGATAAAAATGTTTTGACAAAAAAGATGGACGGGCCTTGAATAATAACAATAGAGCAAATTCAACAGAATCACCCATCGTGGCAGATAAGCTTACAACACAACTCAACCAAAACAAGACAACACCCATTGTTATCTATTTTGGGGCTAATTGCAGACAATACAGCGAAATCCTGCACGTTCTGATCATCATTCCAAAAGTACAACATGTGTCTCAAGAACCACTGAAGCAATACTAGGAATGTTTGGACTCATTTCAATGCATTTTGGGTGCAGTCCTCAAATATGTTAATCAAAACTGGTATTTTTGAAATTATTTTATTTCAATTTATTTGTTTCATTTGTCAAATTCCGTTAGATATAGAAGCGAAAAGGCAAATTACGCTTCAGAAGTTTTATAGCATTTTTCAAGTTTAACCTGAATAAGCTGAATCAGCAACATATTTTCAGGTTCTAAGTGACATCACGTTCACGTTTTGGAAGAATTCTTTCTTCCGGTGTCAGATTTCAATAATGCATTATGCTTCAAGGGTAAACAGTGCGGTCTAGTTTTCAAAATCTAGAATGTTTGAATCCCGGGGTTTGAATAACATAATTATTATGTATTATACATTGGATTTATTTTGAAGACAAAAAAGACATGATCGATGCACTCATTAGTGACCATACCCAACTATGAACTATGACTATACCAAACTATGCACTTAAAATCCACACTACCCCTGAGGAAGATTTAGCTAAAGTCTTCCACATAAGGAGTATGAGTTTAGAATAGAATAGACAATTGGTTAACTTCCATTTGAAATACTCACTCTAGTTGTGGAATATATCTAGGTAAAAAACATAATACAGGGGGAGTGTGGGTTTCAAAATGATTAACTCTGACCAATTACATTTGAAAAACATACTCCCCCTGTGGAAAGTATTTCCAAAATCTTCCACAGGGGGAGTGTGGATTTCAACTGGAACTGCTAAGTGATGCTAACGCCCTCATATGCACATTCTTATTATGTGTGATCTACTTAGTGGCATCACCCTTCCTCATTTGCATAATTATCCTTCTTATGTGCAATCTGTTGGTGACACTTAACCCCTCCTTATTTGTATATTCTCATTATGCATGATCTACTTAGTGACATCACCCTTCCTCATTTGCATATTCTTATTATGTGCAATCTGTTTGGTGACAATACCCCTCCTTATTTCCATATTCCCATTATGCATTTTCTTTTTGGTGAAATCACCCCTCCTCATTTACATACAGGGCTTGAAAAAATGTTAATTTCCGGGGAAACAAGCTAAATTTTCCATAGCATGTTTTTATATACAAAAAAGACAAAATTTCCCTCCAAATAACAGAATTTCCCTCCAAACTGCAACATTTCCTGGGAAGGAGCTTCCCAATTTCCCCACTTTTTCGAGCCATGTTTACATATTCTCATTATTTTGCAACACTACCATACTCATTTACATGAATGGTATTCACAGTGTTTAAAATAAACAATTTTCTACAAAACACAGTAGAAAACAAAAAGGACAGATGGAGCCCAGCACTAGAAATGTCCGCAAAAGTTTTGGGGTCATGGGTCATCCCGCAGCACTTCCTTGATGGACAGGATGTTTCCTCAGAATAACAATAGTTGTTGACTTAAATTCTCCTTATTTTTCAATCAGACTCTCAAGAATATTAAGAGGTTCTCTGAAAGCAGGAAATGTATAATTCATGCACATTTATCATGTTTCTGAGCACAAACCATGACAAAGATATAATGTAGTGTGAGTTTATTTGTTTGAGCTACTTTCAGTTTCTCCCACACAGGTGTTCGTTTTGCGATGGTGTAAAAATTATACCATAATTTGGCAGCGGTCATAAATGTTGACTTAAGTTATGTAAATTTACTCTAATTAAATAAGTAGCGCTGTAGGCTGTGTAATTAAACTATATCACTTACCTATGTATGGCATAGATGTAGAATCAGCAAGATATATGTGGAAAGAAAAAAAAAGACAATGAAAATATGATTAGATATTTCAAATTTAATGTCACTCAAGATATATGGGGAAAGACAACAAGATAAAATATATGAGAAAAGTTTTTAACACAAGTCTCCACACACATAAATGACAGCCAGTGAAAAAATTTCACTGACCATCCAGGATTTGAACCTGGGACCTTCGGATCACCGGACCGATGCTCTGCCAACTGAGCTAATGAGTCAGATGGAGAAGAGCAGTGATAAAATATGATTAGATATGTCAATTTATGTCACTCAAGATTTGTGTGACCTCTTGTGCCCATGAGGTTTATATAAGGGCAGCGATTCTTTATTACAGGTGGCCCCCAGCCACATCTGCATGGTCCACGAATCAATTGTTGTTGGCCCGTGAGCAGACAGTACTGTAAACATAGCAAAACATGGCAGGGCCGTAGCAAGCAGGGCGGCCGGGGATGCCATGGCCTCCCCACTTTTCAAATTTGTTATGTTTTTCTTTATATCTTTATTTCAATTTGGGCATATATTTGTATTTTGGCCGCTCCACATTTATGATGGCCGCCCCACATTTTTCAACTTTGCTATGGCCCTGAAACATAGTGTATTCCCAGCAAACACAAAACGTTTTCGACATCATTCGCAAAAGGTTGTCAGAAAACCTTTAAATGTCGGGTTATATAAAGGGTATATTAAGAGTATAAAACGTTTTCATAACCTTAAAAAACATTTTTGATAATCTACTGCTCAGCAAACAAAAATGTTTTACAGAAAAGCGTTTAAATGTCGGGTTATATAAAGGGTATAAAAACGTTTTAATAACATTCCAAGAACATTCTTGAAAACTTAATACAAAACATTCTAAAGAGAATGTTATTTTGGGGTTGAAAAAATATTTTGCGAAAAATGTTTGCCCAAAATATTTTCAATAATGTTTTAAAAACGTTTTCATGATCTTTATATAACCCGACATTTAAATGTTATTAAAAAGTTTTGAAAAAAACATTTTAAGAACATTTATGTGTTTGCTGGGTTCAAACATTTTGACATAATGTTATTTAAGTATTGACACAATATTTGGCAAAAATGTTTACAAAAAGAGTTTACAATAACATTTTTTGAAAACATTTAAAAATATTGTTGTAGTGTGTTTTGATACAAAACGTTTTAAAACATAATTATCATGACCTTTATATAACCCGACATTTTAATGTTATTAAAACGTTTTTACCTAAACCAAAAGCCAAAATATAACTTATTTAAAACGTTTTTAAAACGTTTTTGTGTTTGCTGGGTTTGGCCCTTAAACAAAGATCTTTTAAACTGTTTAGCCTTCCATGGCCTGCATGCAAATATATTATTGAGAAGCCCTGTAGAACTTGCCCTGTTTGCAAACCGTGATGCCACTCAAATGGTGCAATATCTTGAATCATCAGAGTACAGCTCAGAGCCTGTGCTATAAGAGCCCTGGTTTAGTGATTCTGCCATTGTCTCCCCTTTCTGTCTCCCCAGGTTAAATAAGTGGGAAACTTTGACCTCAAAAGGTCATTTACTACAGATCCTTCCCCTTCCCAGATGACAACAGGATAACTGGTTAGGGTGGAGATCAGTGGCGTAGATTTCTTTTTGACATTGGGGGGGATGAAGTTGGAAAAAAATCTTGAAGTATAGTCAACCCAGCACCCTTTGGCGACAAAATTAGTTTATGACATAAATGCGCGCGGAAAATTTTTTGCTATTTGAAGCTAAACTGATGAAATATGGTGTAAAAGTAGATTAAATGCGCAAGCAAAGCACTTTTGGGGCTAAAATGTGCAAATATGAGGTTAATTTGGTCAGAAACCCATTATCAGGCGTCAACATTGGGGGGATGATTGTATGGACCATCCCCTGGCAAAATATTGGGGATAAATCCCCCCATCCCCCCAGGATCTCGCCTATGGTGGAGATAAGGAGTGTGATGGAATCAGGGAAAAGTCAACTTAATGGGGTCTGAGGAAAAAGCACCAAGGAACATTTCCCACTGAAATTTTTCCCATTGGAAAAGTAACCAATGGAAGCTAGAATACTGTAGAAGCAACTTTTTCTGTGAGAGGAAAGTTAACTTTAATTTAATCAGCAAATATTTCCAATTACAGTCAGCAGTCAGCACTATCAATATTCTACAAAATGTTACCCCTTTGAAGCAAATATGACTTCACAGTATCCCTGTCTCCAAGAGACCATCCTGATTCCCTACCAGTAGTTAATTGCCAGCTTTGAACAAGTCTTCAATAGCGCAGCGCAGATGACATATCTTTAGCCTCTCTATATCCTGTCACCATGGACCACTATGGCCTCATCCCTATGGCATAGTCCAATAGCCTCAATCAAACAATTACAGTACAAAATTTGACCTCAAGTTGCAGAGTATGAGTTTTTGTACTCAAATTCTCAAAGGTCATTCAGTGAATGTACAAATGTATTGGGGTTATAGAACTGAGCCCTGATAGATGAGTATGTTGTGGATCCTAGTATCTGCACACCAATGGTGAGATGGATAGGATATCATGAAAAGGTACAACTTCAAACTTTAAATCCTCCAATTTGATTCCAAAACATTTGCGTGAGTAAAGCAGTAAGATTTCCAACCATTTTTCCCATGATGGTGGCTTTGTTTGAGATTTAAGGTAGCTCAGTCAATAGGATACGAGCACCAAACTGAATAAATTGTAACCCTCTGAAACAGCCCCTTTTGACTACAGTTTTCAAATTAATCCAGTAAAATGTTTAAAGAAAACTACAATCGGGCTATTCCATTTAAAATCTTCACTACCCTTGTGGAAGATTTAGCTAATGTCTTCTACAGTGTTCTACAGTGGGAGTATCATGGTTGCAAGTAGAATAGACATTTGGGTAACTTCCAATTGAAATACTCACTCCAGTTGTGGACGATATAGGTAAAGCTATAATACAGGGGGAGTATGGGTTTCAAAATGATTAATACTGACCAATTACATTTGAAAAACATACTCCCTCTGTGGAAGATATTTCCAAAATCTTCCACAGGGGTATGGATTTTAAATGGAATAGCCCATTGTTTCATTGATTCAATTCAAGTTTAACAGTATTGGGCTTCACATAAACAACCACAAATATGCCCAGTATTAGCTTACAAGTTTCTTTTAAATGTTGAAGACATTAACGCTCTGGTTACCATACAAAAATCTATCAAATTCTGTCATTTCACAAAAATTGAACGAACCACTGACCCACAGCGCCTGAACCAATACCAAGCGTGTTTGTACTCATTCTAATGCATTTTACATGGATATTTCATATACGGCTGTCAAAATTTAAGCACAAATTCATTTTAAAACTTATAAGCTTAACTACTATGTTCTGCATCTGTGCGCAGGGTATTAACGCCTTTTCACCCATTGACAGGTTGACTGTTCAGTAAGTCTTACTGCCTAAGCCTGCCAGATTGAAGACCAGCTGCAGCGTCTAGACCAAGACAAAACGTTTGGGCCACAACATTTCTTGCATGTGTAACCAAGCACAAAATTTAGACACATGAAAATATTTAACTATCTGTAGAGAAAACCTAATTTAGTAAATTGATGTGAGAAAGTACATTATTAACCGCTTAGTTGCCGATATCGAAATCGGAAACAACCGCCGCGCCTGGTCCAATATTTTGTAAGTAAAATTCTCACAAAAAGTCTTAAAATTATACATTTTGTGAATCAATCTAAAGTCACCATGTTAACATGTTCAATAAGTACCAACACGTCTATAGAATTGAGTCAGTGATTATCGTGCAAAACTTTAGCATTCGCAGGGAATTCCAAAATTGGCTAAAACTAGGATCCATAACATGCTCATCTCAGTATCAGGGGCACAGTTCTTAAACCCCAATACATTTGTACATTCATTGAATGACCTTTGAAAATTTGGGTACAAAACTCATACTCTGCAACTTAAGGTCAAATTTTGCACTATGATTATGTAATTGAGGTTAAATTGGACTATGCCATTGGGATGAGGCTATTGTGGTCCATAGTGTAATACTGATAAATCCAGGGTAAGATATCACACCATAAAATGAAAAATCACGCACCAAAAAATGTCTGCGTGGCGCAAGTTTTGTTATTCCACAACCTACGGATTTTCACGTTCATAAAGGATTCCTATTTTCATTGTCTGTAAGTCACATCAATAACAAGAATTTAAGAAATTGAAATAATTATGTGCAATAAACTTCACTCTCCAATAAATCATGATTGATAATGGTAAAAATTATGTTCTTAATAATCATCGTTTCGACGTATGTGAGTGAAATAATTAAACTGCTAATAATGTTCAATTTGAGGTAATTTCTCGCCATGCTTATATAAAATCTCAAATATGCTCATCTATGAAGACAAAGTTCTTTAACCCACACATTTGTACATTCACAGAATGACATTTGAATGTGTTGGGTACAAAACCTCATCCCCCACAACTTGAGGTTAAATTGTGATATATGAATGTTAAGTAGGGGTTATTGAACTGTGCCTAGAATTGAGAGTATTTTGGCTCATCATGCACTAAACCTCAGTCAGATCTACCATAGTAAATCTGATTGACACCATATAAAAACACTTAACTGTAAAAGTAGTAACTTTCATGCTTCATTAATTTTGTGCTTTTTCGCACTTGTCTCAAAATGCACAAAGTTCAAAACCTGTAAAATGGGTTTATTTACAGTGTTCGAATTTAGGAAAAATAAATGGTTGTCCCACGGACAACCAGATTACAATTTCTGGTTGTCCGTCTAAGTTTTTGGGTGTCAGTAGGCCTACAAATGTGACTTTTGGCTAGATTTATGGTTGTCCGGCGGACAACCGAATCGGTATTTTTGGTTGTCCGGCGACTTTTTTAGTTGTCCCGGGCAACCGGACAACCAAAATTTCGAACGCTGTTTATTTAGTATGCCGGTAGTTGTATAAACTCGGAATTAGTAAAAAAATTGCAAAATTTGTCTCATATTGTTGTAGCACAAACATTAATTATGTGAAAATTACCACATTTGACAGTATTCCAATTGGGTAACGAGACAGAAACATCGCTAATTTCATCTATTTTTGGCGCACCAGCTTCCATCATCAGTTTAGAGAACACAGTTACTCAAGCAAGCAAGAGGCCCATATGCCACTGCTTTCATCTGCATCAAGTCCTGGCTCGTTGTCGTCGCTGAGATGTGATTGACACTTAAGCATCGTTGGTTTGACAGAGACTACGAAAAAAATATCTTCGGTAAATTTGTCTGATTTGACACGATTGTGTCCAGCTGAGAGATGGACACTGTTCCAGTATTTTGATATGAGCTCAGCTTGAAAGAATTTTGATGCAGTAAAGTTACATATGACCCAAACGTTTTATTTGATACAGATAGTCAAAGAACAACACTGCAAATATGTAACAGTGCTAAAGTGTTGATCAGACTCAAGGAGCTACATGGCTATTCCAATTGAAATCCACACTACCCCTGTGGGAGATTTTGGAAATATCTTCCACAGGGGGAGTATGTTTTTCAAATGTAATTGGTCAGGGTTTATCATTTTGAAACCCACACTCCCCCTGTATTATGGATTTACCTATATCTTCCACAACTGGTGTGAGTATTTCAAATGGAAGTTACCCAATTGTCTATTCTATTCGAAACTCATACTCCCTCTGTGGAAGACTTTAGCTAAATCTTCCACAGGGGTAGTGTGGATTTTAAATGGAATAGCCCAATTTCTTTCCTTCACTGTTAGGTGACATAACATTATATAGGCTAACAGCCCGAAATTGGTTGAGGCTATATGCTACAAATGTTACAATGTTATCAGAACAAATAAATCTGTCTCTTTACCCCTATCATGCCTATAATTGGCACCTCACATTGACATGAACTAAATCACAGCAGAATAGTAGCGCTTATCTGTCTATTTGTCTGAAATACAGTAATTTATGTAAACCCAAAAATGTTGTATTTAACACATCGCTGCACATAAATGCACATGTTCAACTACTGTGTTCTTTTTTTCCCTTTCAGCGACAAAGCATTATTTCACATTCAAATGACATGAACTTTACAGAAAACCACAGCAACCAATGTCCAAATGTTGTATTGTTAAATAGCGCAGCCGGGGATGTGGTTATACATTAACACGAAAAATCCTGAAACATGGTTTAAAAATCCTAGAAATCAGCTATACTTTTGTACCAGGAAGGAAAGACCAAAAAGTCCAGAAACCTGAACAATCCTGATAAAGTCACACCTCTGCGTGTGTCACATTTAACACATGGTCAAATCTGTTGAATTCACTAATAACATGAATAAGAACCTGTTTTTCAATTTACTCCTATACAAGACCCACACCACCAAATAAATTCCTCCAATTATCTTATTTCATCCCCAGTAGCTCCCTGCAAAGAACTGAAGGTGAAACCAGTTCTCTATGCTATAACATAGCAAGTAATGAAACAAGTGTTTTATACCAATGCCATCTTCATACCTTTTATATCAGGAAGTATAGATCTCCGTCAAGTCGTAGAAGCTTCACTCAAAAAATATTACTCCATAGTATGTCCACTATAATACAGCATAAAAGATCCTGGAGTATAAATCACCAAATAGCATCAGCACTTGTAAAGCATACAGGCAGTAACTTGTTCCCTTTAGTAGCAGCAGATATGAGTAGGTATATTACTATGTAGAAGAAGCAAACTAGATTTGGTTTAAGTTTTAGCGTTGCAGCGGTTGCGGCATACAGTCGTTTGGGGTTTGCAGCATTCCTTTTTTAGCTGCTCATCACTTCGCCAGCTGACAGCTTCTGATCTAACAGTACACCACTACTAACCCACACGCGCATGCAGTAGTACTGTGAATAGGTAGTCTAACTCAGACTCCGTCAACCAAGCAACTGCATTACACCAACAAGCAAGCAAAGCTTTTACCCAATCCAAACCTAGCCAATTCTCGACTACCGATTAGTCGGAGAATCCCGCCACCCATGCAGTCCTGCTACGGCTCGCTGACTTGACAACCTGACACTGATGATTTGGCCAATTCACACACTATAAATACCTCATATAGCCTCAAGTTCATTGGCATGGTTCAACAGCTCACATTGGAATCAATACTAAGATCTAACACCTTTGCATATATAGGGATGAGCTAATGTGATATAAAGTGTTACTTTTATGCTGTGTTTAACCCTAATTAAGTTGGGTATTTCTTTATCTTCTTCACAAAGCATTTTCTTTCAGAAATACATCATAATTTATTTTAAACGGATCATCAGCTATCTGCTAAACAAAAACACCCTAAAATTCATCATCATTCAGATTTTTGCATTTTCCAAATAAGCTAGTTAATACTACTGAAGGTAACAAATGTGAAAGCAAATTTAATAATGACAAAATCAGACATCAAAATGCAGATACAAATAAAAGCATGCTTGTACTTTATTACTTTTTTTTTTTTTTTTTTTTTTTTTTTTTTTTGTCATCGAACAGTGCTAGGAGTAGCCACAGAGGATAGCAACACTTTCAGAGCAGGTTATTCACATTTAGCTATTCCATTTAAAAGTCACACTTCCCCTGTGAAAGATTTAGCTAAAGTCTTCCACAGAGGGAGTATGAGTTTTGAATAGAATAGACAATTAGGTAACTTCCATTTGAAATACTCACTCCAGTTGTGGAAGGTATAATACAGGGGGAGTATGGGTTTCAAAACCTGACCAGTTACATCCGAAAAGCATACTCCCCCGTGGAAGATATTTCCAAAATCTTCCACAGGGGTAGTGTGAATTTCAAGTGGAATAGCCCATGCAACAGACATGATACATTGCGATCAAAATCCGTCTATATATAAATGTGGTTTCGTGGAGCAGTGCATTTGGACAAAATAATAAAACATTTGCATTTTGAGTCTTACTCATACAAAAAGTGTTATTGCAGTTTATGTGATGAGGTCAAAGAAGTTCATATACCATGATACCACCAACATATTACCCCCAGATGAAATGAGGCACATTTTACTCAAAAGTTTTTGCTGGCATATCTGTCAGGAGTATCTCCATTTATTTGTAAACCAGAATTGGATTTAACTTCAGCTTATCCAATAAAATACGGACCCAAAGGGTACCGTTATAATACATCAAACTTGGCTTAACTTTTCAAGAGAAAATTTCTCCAGAGAAGTTTACATACATTTTCTTCACATTGGAGATCCAACCTTCTCCTTCCATGACAGATAAAAATGTGCCTAATTCTTGACCCACTGGCAGTGTCAGAGGGTTATTAACCACTTCCCATTGGCTACTTCAAACAATAGACCTTAAACCTCATTGGTCCTTATACACCTGCTTATATAAAGCCATTACTAGGCAACCAATCAATAAATCAATCATATTGATTTGTCCAAGCACAAGCTATGGACCAGGGTTAGACTCTTTCACAGGAGGTAAATTTGTTTATTGTATAGATACAATAAACTTTATTATTGTAGACCACATTGTGATAATCGCTACCATCATCATCGCATGCTGAAAATAAATGTACTAATTTTTGCCAAGTCACACGCTTAAAGGTCATAAAGAAACCATCCTTGCAAAAGAATCTCAAGAACCGTGATACGACAGGACCTTATCATCCCAATGTACTAGTGTCTTTGGTGTTCATCAATCATTCTACAACATACTATATAGACAACACATATCAATGGCTTTCATCACCTGGAGAAGATGTGCTCATGTTTAAGTCACCTGATTACAGATTATTAAACCTTCCTTGCAAAAAAAAACATGCAAAGATTAATTTGCAGCATTAATTTACCCTGATAGGCATCTACATATAGCATAAAATCAGTGTGATCAAATTTTTGTTATCAAAGTTAGCAGAAATTTACGTTTCAAGTTGCACTTTCATTAGTATTTCAGAGTATTTTACCTCCAATCAACAACGACAGCTCAAATTTTGACATGAATTTGTGAAGAATAAGCTTTGTATACCCGGTGTATTAAAACACAGGTCATTCCAAGACTACAGAAATTGATTGGGTAAATGACAATAAAACAAAAGCACTTACAACGTTTCTTGTATTCTACCAACAACAAATTTTCAAGTTCAACTAACATTCTAAAGTCTGAATCATTAGGCATTCAAAATTCATCATGCAGATAATTTAATTTCTATAAGCACTGCTGTCAAGTTCAGACAAGCAACAATTGCAGTCGGAGCAAAGCCAAAAAGCGATAGACTCTCATCACTACCTGATGACCTAGTCCCAACTGCCAAAGTTTATTGTGTTTGTAATCCAAGCGAACTCCAAGAGCGTCATTCTCAACTCTTTTCATTGCATCAGGATCTCAAACATGCTCAACCACCCACTGCAAAGTTCTTAACCCCCAATACATTTATACACTCACATATGACCTCTGGGTACACAAACTCACCCCCACAACTTCAAATCAAACATTAAGCTATGTAGATTAATGAACCGTGACAATGAACTTGAGACTGTTTTGATCATAGTGTTGGTGGTTCCCCTCTTGTTCTTTTATACTGTCATTCATTCCATTTTTTTCGTTCTTTTTTTTTGCTACCGTAATCCACACAACATACCCACTGGCATAAAACCAGTATTTAGATTTCTATTGTGTTTGGCAAGACATAGGTATCGGGTGTAACACAGTGTGAATATCACCACTTCGAAAAAGTTCTTTACAATACAATCATTCCAGACATGCAAAGTGTGATGGTGTGGGTTTAAAAAAAAAGATAAAAAGAAAAGCGGAGAGTAAATTAAATGGACTTTAAAAGCAAAGTGGTGTACTTCGCTTGCTGGAAATTTACATCGCAATGGGAGCTAGGGTTACTGGCAAAATATCAAGTTGATATCAAAACAAGTTTGCCACGTCCTACTTCACAGCTTGTTTCTAATAGGCTATCACCAAAGAGGTAAAACTGGGTAGTGATGAGAAATGAAGAAAGTTTCCTAAAAATTTTGAATTTTTAAATCGCTCTGTCATGTGTTGGAGTGTGCTCGGGTAAGAAAATTAAGCAACTGCCCGTTGTTTTTCAAGTTTGCAATTTGTATCTTGTTCTCTGTGGGGTATTCAAGTTCTTCATCTTCCACAAAGGGAGTGTGAATTTCAAATGGAGTTACCTGAATGGGTGACTCCATTTGCAATCTTACACCCCCTGTGTGGGATATTACGATCATATCTTCATGGTGTATGAATTGCAAAATATGGAACAGCCCTATTCTTTAACCATTGTCACAATAGCAAACATCACTCACATCAGAAAGAGGAATAAACAGACGTACAGACAGACAAATGGACAGACACAGACTGACATACATACAGCAGGTGCATTAATTTTATACATCACACGTCACCTGCTGTAGGTGTTCAGTGGCGTAGCGTCATAGAGGCACGTGCCTCCCCCATCGATCTGAAATTTTGCAACATTGTAACATTCAAAAAAATTGCCGCAAAAATGGCTTGTGCCCCCCCTCCCCCATCATACCCGGTGCCCCCCAATCATGGTCGGTGCCCCCCAAATGTGATGACCCATGCTACGCCACTGTAGGTGTTTATAAAGATCCTGTGAGCAGGCATGTGGAGCACAGACAGAAACATTGGGATGTTCTAACTAACATGCACACCCCCTTGAATTACACATATTTCTGATGACCTGAAAATTACGAAAAATTTCAATGTCCAAAAGTCCTCTGTTTGTTGGTGCGTTGTCATGTCAAGGCCTCACAAAATACTGAACAAGTCCTCAGAAGTTCAATGCACATTGGATGTTTGCTATAAAGAAGGGTTAATAAGAAGACCCTGTTTCTGATTGTTGCAGTCAGAGGAAATAAGTTTTAAGGACCTGTCTCTAGATTCTCTTCACTCACAAAGTCCTCTTTGTGTCGGTGTATTGTCATGCCCAAGTCCTCAGAAGTAATTATAGCAATGCATATGCTGGATGCACATACATGCAAACCCACCCCTACACAACCACATGACACACACACCCCCACCCCCCTGTTTGCCCCCAACCACAGACATTGCATATTGCTATCTAACCGTGGACGTGTGTATGGTGTTTTCATCGCCTAATCGACTTACCGTGGGCTAAAATGGCAGACTTTTTTGCGTATGATACAAAATGGAATTTTAGCTATCAACTGCTGACTGTATTTTTACATGTATGGTAAGCGGTTTTGAGAAAGTATCGCTCACATGTATTTAGCATGCATTTGAGGTCTATTGCAGCAGTTTGAGACCAAGGACTGAAGATAAGTCCGCAGTTTAGAGTGAAAATTGCGTGTGTCCTCGTTTGCAGGCAAACACCGATGCGCACCTACACACAAGCACAGAAAAAGAACCTTGACTGTGTCCACTATAGCCACCAGTAATTGTAACAAATAGCAATTAAACACTTTTTGGTGTGATTCTAATCTTACTCCGCAAGTCATAATCTAAAACCATCACAACACACTTATTATTCCACTACCGATATAAAATAGCAATTTGCATACAACTCAACAGCCAATGCCTTTAATTATAGCTGTCACATTATTTTTCTTCAAATTATCTTTGAATCATATTTGCTCAATATTAATTCCAACCAGCTGTGGTTAAAGCCGGCATAAAAATACCGCCTCCGGCTACATAGGACCCGATATTGCAACATCCTTGCCGCGTTAAACTATGCACATATTCTTTAAGCGTAATTCTAACGAGAGAAGTGGCATTATTAAGTCATTTTCTCGCCTGCTGTTTTGACAGCATTATGGTGATTATCGCAATGCAACCACAGGGAGCCGATTATTTTTAAAGAGACATTTTAGGTCTGGTGTAATTGACACACATGTACACCCCAAGCACCCTTACCTCTCCTCCTCGGAGAAACACATCGTTTTATTAAAATTATTATCTACTGAAACTTTCTTTTTGCAAATATATACGGCCCCTATTTTAAACAGAAACCATATTTTCATGACTACAAAGCCATCCTGCGAATGAAACACATTCGGACATATTTTTTTAAATATAGATGTTGTTGTAAATTGAAACTTGTTGAATTTGAGTGTTCATAGATGTAAGGATGTTTTATGTAAAGTATTTTTATGTAAACTACGCAAGTACAAATTTCAACCCACATGATTGTAATGAAAAACTGAAGTTCAAATAGTAATTCTTTGCATCAGTACTACTAGATAATTTCATTGAGCACTTATTTTTGTCACATCCTCACTACAATTATTGATAATTGTGTGTAGATGATGTTTATAATATCTTTTAAAGCAAGAAATTATCTATTTCAATGATTAGAAATAATTTGAAGAATTTCAGTGAATTTAGCAATAAGCGTTATTGAAAATTTCATGAAATTATGCAACAACAAAAAATTAATCATTACGAAATACACAATCGCAACCAACTAGCTACTACAGGTAAGTGCGTTATGCAAAAACTAAATTCAAAACGTAACTTTATCACCTATATTCATAATACAATTTTTAACAGAATAGATTTGCCTTCAAGATATACCAATATTCATGAGGTGAAAATAACCAACATCGAAATAATGCTGCTGTGGAGAGATGCACCCAGCCAACCTGGGTTAATGATATGCTAGAAATACCGCCTTCAGTCTCGTTCCATTCACAGGATATGTAAAACTGACTTGAAATACGATGCCAAAAAGCGGGCCAAATCCCGTGCCACTTCTGTCGCTGTAAAATTGTGGCGAGTTACCCGCACCGCGGCAGGCAATAGGATCCTAAACATTCTCATAGTCAGGGCATGGTTATATAGCCCTAACATGCTTCTACATTTCATACAATGACTTTTTGAGATTTGGGTACAAAAACTCATACTCCACACAACATGAGGTCAAAGTTGAGATTGGATTGTTAAATAAGGCTTATTGAACTTTGCCATTGGATATTGGATCATTTTGGTTGTAGAGAATTCATGGGTATATCCCAGGCATGCTTGTTTGTTAAACTGACCTTTTGTGGTCTTTCAAAAAAAAAGACGTGAAAAACTTGGCGAACAGATCATGCATGGGAACTTGCTGCTGGGCTTTTTATCGGATAGTCTTACATCGAAATTTGGAAAACAAGTGCAGGGGATTTCTTTGTAAAAGTTGATACACACAAAAAAACAATAATGGGTTAACTCTGCACCTGTACTTTTGGATAGAAGTTTGTGAGAAAAAATTATGAAAAGATTCAAAGGCTGTTTTGAAATTGAATCAGGTAGCGTAGACCTCTTGGAAACAATTGTTTAACTGGAGCAGGGAGTCACTTGGTCAGGTCATCTGGTAGGAGTGCAACCAAGCCTGTATGGTAAGGGGGAGGGGGTAAGCACCCATCAAAAAGTGCACTTTTTTGTGAACAAAAGTTAAAATTTGCCTCCAAAAGTCTTAATTTGGAAGGAAATTTACATTATGGTCCACTTTTGAGTTAAATGTTAAGAAAAAGGACCCAAAACAGAAAAGAGCCCTTATTTATGAAGTCCCACAACACCCTCCCAGCCCCCATTTATACTCGGGCAACAGGCTTGATGTAGCATAAGTCATCCAATATGTTGGGGAGGCACCAAGGTTTAATTGAATCTTGTACCTAAGTAGAACCTAAAATGGTTCTTGAGCTGTCCTGTATGTGGAACCTTAAAAGGTTTTACAAAGAATAGAAAGAACCATTTCTAACTTGAAAATAGTTCTGGAAAGGTCAGAAAGAACCATTTTAGATCTGAAAAGTGTTTTAGAAAAGGCCAGAAAGAACCATTTTTGGTTCTTTAAATTTTCAAGAACCCTTTTCTCTCGAGGGTTCTACATACAGGACAGCCAAGAACCATGCAATGGGTGAATATGATGCTATGTATCTGATGTAATTTATGACGATGGGTTCGTCATTTCTGCCAGAGTTCACGCCTACCACCTCACCTTGCCATCAATACACCTTGAATGAAGTCTAGACTCATGAATTATAACTTGGATCAAGTCTAGAGACATCTTCAACACCTTTACAAAAAGGACTTCAGGGTGCGATGGAATTAAGGTGAAATGGACTGTTTGATATTGTCACATTATTTTTCACAAAAAAATTAATGCATTTCAAGATTATAAAGCAAGAAGAAACTGGGACAATCTTCTTTCTTTTCTTTCAGAATAAATATTCAAGTTCTGGACTACCTACCACTTTTCATCCCCTAATTTGAGGAGGGATGCACCACAATTGGATCCACCCTGGTTTAACCACTGGATGAGTGTGAATGCCATGGTACAGAGTGCATGCTATAGGGACTGAGTCTGGTTTTCTTCCTCTTTCGAATGAGACACAAGAGCTTTTTACTGACTTGCAGAAACTGTTTGGAGTTGGCATGGTAAGAAAAAAATCTGGAAGGTTCATAGTTTTGAACTATAGATGGATTCCTTGCACAATGCTATTGAACTATTATATAGTCCCTGTTCCTTAGAATGTCCAGTCAACTTGATCTTCTTGCCCAGCCAAGCCTTGTGGGAAAGCTTCTTGAAACACAAGCTGCACTTGTGTTACTCTCACACTACAAAGTGTAAACTCTGACAAAAAAAGCTAATAACTAAACAAACATAATAGATGACCTGGTCATCAATACCTTAAAAGACAGTGACTGACTGAAGTGAGTCGAGATGGAGAAATGATGATGATGATAATGATGATGATGATGCAAGATAGATCCTTATATTTTGTAACTAAGTCCAAGAGAAACGTCAGCGGCACGATTTTCCCCGGGAGCCCAGAGATTATGATCCCCTCAATGGTGAATAAATATCCCAATGTGTCGGAGCGGCTTGTGAAGGGTTGCCATGGTTTTTTTTGGTCGAAGATACAGCAGACACCATGCAAGGTGGTAGCAGACAGCTGCCTTAAAGGTAGGCCATTTAATATTCAGTCTAAAGGAACCAAGAATTACATGAAAATTTGCAGAGTGTCATTCTTGTTCAAAACATTTCAACCCTACACCATACTACACTAACCTAAACCCTAAAATACAGGGTGCATAGCATACCGGTACTGCACAGTTACCCCAAAATATGCTTATAGTTATAACTTGAAATTACCTTTTTAATTTCTTACAAAACAAAATATGGGGTTTAATCATGTAGATAACTTGACACAGAAGTATAGAGAATACCAAAGTAATGTTATTGAAAGACCAAAATTGACCAAAATTATCTTGCACAGTTATATCTTTTTATTTTTTACTATCTAATAATCATGAAATAAAGTAAAACATAAATGAATAATAAAAGTGTAAATAAAGCTGAAGTTTTAAAAAAAATGGTGCATATAATTTCAGAAAAAAAATCGCAATTGTTCCTCTAGGTGCACCACTTGTTTTGTATTTTTCAATTTTCAATTTAAAAAAAAGATATTCTAGGTACAGAAGGCCACCAGCAGCCCAAATTGTGCAGGCATGAGTGCAAGGTGGCAACACTACCATAGCGATCCCTGGTTGCCACACTCTTACACCACTTGAGTTGTGTCTCTCCTTCAGGGCTATCAGATAGCACACTACACCACATAATAAGTACTATGCTGATTGTCGGCTATAGACCTCTATTTTTACCAGCTATGGTATACATTTTGATAGCCTAATTTATCCAATAGCTACTTGCACAATTCAATGATCTTTGACTTAATTTAAAGGAAAGGAAAAAATATTTTAAAAATCACTTGTTTGGTGGGAAAGCTTTTATTTCACTGATGGTTAAGCTTTTTTATAATTCGTTAATAACACAATGCAAATTATGGTACTGTATAATGCAATTCCCGATTCTGCTTTTATTTGGGTTGCCATCAGATTAATCCAGTTTTTTAAAGCAATTATTGGAGCTTAGCCAAGTCTTACACATGACAGAGAAGGATGAGGGGGAAGCAAAAGTCTCATAGAAAAATGGTTGATAGCAAAATTTCTTCCTAAGACAGCGTTCAAGCTTTGACTTACGTTTGGCGGACAAAAGTGTGAAAAAATTATTTAGGGGTGAAAACAATAAAAATTCTTGATTGTTTATATGTTTCCAAGGGTAAAATATCATGTAGTTTCAGATTTTGGCACTTAAAACTCCCCATCTTTTATAGATTTCAAGAAAAATTCAATTTTATGTCTGATTTTGGCCGAAAATAGCCATTTTGGGGTGACAAAAAAATTGACTTGCAGATTTCCTGTGAGTGTATAAACATGAACACTATTAAATAGAGCCTTATTTTCTATACTAATTGTGTAACGAGGGTACAATTGTGATTTTTAAAGCATTGAATGGGATCAACATGTTTCTTTATTTTCGTAGCAGCAGTAGAAACTTGAGCGTTCGGGTGACAATTGATTTGGAAAAATGTACGATATTCGCCTCATTTTCTATTTGAAAAGGCCATATCTCCACAATGGTATGAGCTATAGGGATGCTATAAGTGTCTTTTTGCTCAGTATTTCAATAGCTAAATGGTAATATAATAATAAGTAAGCTAGATTTACAGAAAAGAAAATAACTTGCAATATGCTACCCCCACCCCTAAGAATTTTGAGGGCGTGAAAAAATTAATGGATTCTCTAAAAAAATAAGTCCTTCAAAACTGGGAGGTTTAAGGCTAAACAAACACAAACTTGCTCTTGCCAATACCTTCCTCTAGAGCAAGTTTGTGTTTATTTAGCCCTAAGTATCCCCATTTTGAAGGACTTATTTTTTTTAAAGTAAATTTTCACTCATATTTGAGGATTTCGGGCAGAAATATGCCTGTACAGTGCTATGGGGAAAATTTTCAAGTTGATAATTATGCATTTTTTATGTCAGATTCAGTTTCTACACAAAATTTCACCCTAGAAAATGTTCCTTTAAGTAGGATATCTTTCACTTTATGTTTTCACCATTCTGGCCACAAAAAGTAAGTCAAAGCTTGAACGCTGTCCTAAGTAAAAATAGTGCTTCAAATTTCAATAAGTCCACTTGCATATAAAACATATAGGGTGGCTAAAAATACATTAAACAAATACAGCTAAGTAGTACTGCATATCATCATGGCTGGTTTGGGGGAAGATGGGACAAGCATGAAATGGTAATAACAGAAGAAGTGAATGACCTCTGTGATGAACATGTAAATTTGTGGCTGTTAATGCTGATCATTTCCATCAAGTTTCATGAAAACCCAACAATTTGTAATCGGTTGACAACAACAACAACAAACTGAGTTTAGAGCAATATATTGCAACAGAAATCTGCAATAATTGTTGTTTATCATGAATGACCAAAGCTCCGATGTCACTGAACTTACACAAATTTGCTCTAAATACTATTAATCTAAAGTTTTCTGAAAAGGGTAGGCTTCTGGAGGTGACATTTGTGTATCAAACTAACCAATGAGGAAGTCAAGTGGTACTGTGGCACGTATATCCATGTATTTCCTAGCCTATAGCTGATCATTTTTGCATGATTGCCTAGGATGAATTTCGAACAAATCACACTTGATAGTTTACATTTATTTTAACCTTGTCAATGTGGGTGTAAGTAAAACAGACTGACTCTATTCAAATAAAAAATAATGAAGTTTAACATCCGTAAATGTAGAGAATTTAAATAGAACAAACAAACTAAAAATAATGTTTGTGATATAAACTAAACACGCTAACAAATACCACAGGCTGGGGGCCTCCTTCAGCAGGCCGGGGAGGGATGGGGAAACACACCTGACACCTCTGATCAAACCCCTCCCCTCCCCCGAGGGTAAGGGTTTAAATGAGTACTTCAACATAAGTTACCACATGCAACAATTGATTCATCTGCCACTGTAATATGAATCATTTTACTCTAACTAGGGGACATCTCAATCTCAGTATTTAGCTTGTAATTATCCCCTAACACTACATCTCCCCCTTACACCAGGGTTGAGTGAGGCAAGTGCGGTAAAAAGCACAACACAAGAGCGAACAGACTTCGATTATGTCCACAAGAATACAAAATACAATCTTTTTATCAAACTTTTTTTTAAATGTAGATATCTTCTAGATACTGTGTCACCTACATCGCACTCCTACGTGCCCAATTTTTGAAAAATCTTGGATTTCTTTTCACATTAATATTTTTCATATATGTCACACGCAATTTGGCCCTATAGAGTGAGTAGCACTATTTTTGTATCTAGCCAGACATTGGGGTGCGACATCACCTGAAGTCCTTTGTTTCTCAGCCAATTCATGACATTCATTTGTGTGTGAAATCCCATCATGTTCTCCTTATAGGTCAGCAGCCATAGTGTATGGTAGCCCATGGTGTCATATTGGCTCTGATAAACCAAACAAGTAAACTGAAAACCTTGACCATATTTTGACTTCATTTGTTACAGTTTTTCTTTGAATGCCATACTTGTATTCTACTACACTGATTTTGAGCGTCGTTATTCTGATGCATTGAATCGATTTGTAATCAAAATTGTTTTTCAGTTATTTCACATGGATTGAGTTTGAAATGATTTAAAAATGCAGCTAGGTGAAATCAAATTGAATTTAGTAGATCAAAGTGATTTTAATCATTGGTGGTATGATTTGAGGTGTAAGTATACTGTATAGCAAAGATATTTTAAGCTTGGTGCATTTTAACTAAAACATGTTCACAACAAGAGATTATAACATCCTGGGGTGGGGGATAATGGAGACACAATAATATGTGAGAGTTTAAAATATGCCAGCTTCAAAGAGGCCATCACAGCCTCAGAAGTTAAGAAAATCTTGAGTGGCCAATTGAAGCCATTTGGTGTAAAAGTTGAAAAAATGTTCTAAATGAAGGCTTAATTAAAGTAATTCACAGCCCATTCCCTCAAACGTGGGGGGATTTGATATATTTGATATCGGCCAATTATTATAACCTCGGTTGAGCCCTACTCTCAATGTCCCAATCCAATTATTGGTCATTCAATGCAAAATCTGTATAAATCGCTTATCAGGCCAGATTAGTTTGTCACTTATCTCATATAAATATGATTGATCATAAATATAAGGGCAGTTAAAGCCATAATGTATGATCTTATAATATGAAATTGGTTAATTTTCTTCAAACCTGATTTTTTTGCATATTTGTAATGTTTACACATGTATGTCCCAACTTGCACCTGAATGGAATCGGCCAAATTTGTTGTCTTTGTAGGTCAACAGAGCAAATGTCAAATGGCCAAAATAACCAGTGGGGTTTCTTTCACTTGTTACCTTGTTATTTCAACTTAAAATGGACAGCAACCCTTCCCGGCAGTTATTACTAATATTATTTCAACATTTTGAATTAAGAATAAAAAAATTAAAATTTGATGGAAATTGTACATTAAGGCTTTAAGTTTACAATAATATATGGCTCAACACCATTACCAAGGAAAACTTCAGAAATAACACTGATCAAACTTTTTCAATGCATTCAAAAGAACATGACATCCCCTCAAACCACACCACCAACAATGCACATCAAACAATGCCGGAACATGCAAAGCGCAACAGTATCAAATGTGACACTTTCTTTCCACGCACCCCAAAGTTGTTCTTTCCATTCAACAAAATTTATCTCCGGAATAATATTATTTATGGAAGTACTGATGAAAAGCACATGAAATCACCACAAACCCATACCATTTATAATGATCCAAATCAAACATTATCAGAAAAGATGAAAAAGCGGAAATTAAATTTGATGCTTCTTTCCACTCAATAGAAAATTCTTCTTTCCATTCAACAAAAATTTATCTCCAGAATAACTTTATTTTTAGAAGTACTGAATTCAGGCATGAGAATGGCTTTTTTTGAAAACTGCCTGAAAAAGCATGTGAATTCCGCCTTATAAGGCCCAAAACTGGCTGATAAAAAGTTAAAATGCGTAAATTTGGACAACAAAACTGCTGAATTCAGGCAAAAGCCTGAAAATTCTCATGCTAGATAGATAAAAAATACGACATCACCTCAAAACCACAAACATCGGAAAACACGCAAAAGGACAAGTATTAAGTTTAGTACCAATTCTTTCCATTCACCGGAAATGTCTCACCGGAAAAACATTATTTTTAGAGAATATCATAAAATTTAAAAGAATATAATTCACCTCAAAACTATACCACTAACAATGGAAACCAAACACTGTCAAAAAATGGAAACCAAACACTGTCAAAAAAGTATCAAATTTGGCACCACTTCTTTCCTCTCACCGGAAATCCTCAGAGCATGGATGTAAAGATAAAATAACAGATATATCACCTCAAAAACATAAAGCCAAACATGCAAAAGGTGTGATGTACACATCAGGGTTATAGGTTAATACCCGCCTGCCTAGCAGGGATGCATAAGTGTGTTGCCTGATATGTAAAATTATTTGGTGTGGAATAATTCTACAATTGTATAGTAAATTGTCCCTGATTTACTTTATGGTGGCTTTGAAAAGAGCTGTTGTAGTACAGGAAGATTCCACTGAATCTTCAGTAGGAAGATTCCACAGTATCTTCTGTGGGAATTATTACAATGGTTCTTTCTATTCTGCTGTGCAACTTTTCGATAGTTATTCCAACAATAGCAAATTGTCCCTGATCTGCTTTATGGTGGCTCTGAAAAGAGCTGTTGTAGTACAGGTGCCCCCTTTCCTACTGATGATTCAATGGCTCTGAAAAGAGCCAAATCTTCAGGATTCCACTGAATCTTCAGTAGGCAGATTCCACTGAATCTTCTGTAGGGATGCAGAACATATTGCAATGGTTCTTTCCATGCTGCTGTACAACTTTTCCATAGTTATCCCAACAACTTTTGATGAACTTGTAGAACAGCACTCTATAGTAAACCAAATGTTAGGGCATCAAGTTTATAGTAGGCTAACTTTTTAGAATTATCTGACTAAACCCGCTGGTGTATAAAAAAAGTTAGGATACATCCCCTGCGTGACACAAATCAAACCTTGTCCATGTTTTCACAATGGAATAGTATACAATTTCACACTAGTTAAGAAAAATGTAACGGTGTGATCTATTTCTATATTCAGAAAGGAACTTCACACATTACAAGGTAAAACTATTTCAACTTGACTTTCATCTGACAAGTTTAAGTATGGTTGTGTAATATCAATACTTGTGGCTGTTCCCTATAATATACTGCAGGGTTGTAGCCAATTTCTATGGCAGGTGGCAAATTATTGCGAAGCAGAGCGTGTAGAGCTCTCTCACTTACTGGAGCTCTCTCGCTTATTTTTTTTTTGCTCTTAATTCTTATGATGAAAAATCATTTATTACAAAAAAAATATTTAAATTTTTTTATTTTATTTACGACAGTGCCCAGCGTAGCTACAACCCTGATATACTGCATTATTTTTTTTAACAAGGAATCACTTTTAAGATATTGAGTTTTTTGACTAGAGATTTTTATCTCTCTTTTTTAAAACAGTTTAGATCCTTTTCACTTGATTCTGAGTTTCTCATCACATATTTAAAAACAAAACAAGCAAAGTAACTTTTCATTATTCAATTATTTTCTAACGTTTCATTATCAGTCAAAATGCAGAATTAAATGCAGTCTTCTATCCAACAAGCAAAAGGTAGGCTAAAACAAAGCCTGGGGAATCCTGCATTTTTTATTTTACTAAAAAAAACAAAAGAGAAAAGTAAAGCATAGCACATCATGTATTTTTCAAATCGTAATTAGGGGGAGCCTACTTGATAAACTTTTTTTGGTCCAAGTTATGTAACCTTCGCTGGTCCAAGTTTTTTGGGTCCAAGTTATGTAACCTTCAATATCTATGCTATAACCCTACACTGAGCCAAATGACCTCAATTCCAAAGGCAAAGTTCAATACACAGTATAGCTTAAAAGTTGAACCCAAGTTGTAAAGGATGAGGTTGGTACTCAACCCATTCAAATGTCATTCTATGACTTCATAAAGCACTGAGGTTACGAAACTGTGTCCTTGGCATAGATTCTAGTGCTTAAAGATGTAGTCCAGTTGTGGGAGCTTGTTTACATGATTCTCAGCACCGAAGAATCGCATAGGTCGTCCAGACTTCCTCGCCTTTTGTTTACCTTTGTCTGCTGCTCCTTGTCCTGACACTACAGCTATTTCAAACCTCTACAACATCCCTAACCAATGACATTCTTTTTTCACTTTGTCCATCCACACCTTCACAACCTACGATTTCTGGAGCTTTATCTCCTCGGGCTAGTCGGCTATGATGCAGCATAGACCAAATGGAACCGAGTCGAGCCGGTGAAAGATGCGATTCTATTTTAACAGCGTTGGTATTTCGCCATGTGTATCTCCAGGCCGATTTGTCTTGATATGTTTCGGAACATGATAAGGCTTCCAAAGGAAAAGCCAAGGCATGATGTGCATATAATGCTTCATTTACTGTAAATTGACAATGCCATCCCATGTTGCACATGAGTATCTACAACGTGACGTCTTCAAACCAGATGTTAAGAGTAAGTTCATCTGATGTAGGCCTACTCATTCACAAGACATAATGACATCATCTTGATACTTTGGGGTCTCCTTGCAAAAACTCCTAGAAAGGTATTTAATGAGCCTTCAATGTTGCTGTTCAGTTGGTGTAACTCACTAGGATCCACAACATGCTCATCTATCAGGGCACATTTCTTCAACTCCAATATTTTTGTACATTCATTGAACGACCTTTTAAAATTTGAGTACGCAAACTCATACTCCGCAACTTGAGATCAAATTTTACTCTTTGATTGTTTAATTGAGGTTATTGAACTATGGCATTAGGATGAGACTATTGTGGCCCATAGTGACTGTACGAGGGAGTGAGTTCAACTCCTGTAGCAGCTGGCTATGAAGTAGTACTTCGAGGAAAAGTCATGAGATCATAAACCAAAGAATTTGTATAACCGCAATTTTTTGAGATGGTTTACAACAGTAGGCCTATTCCATTTATTTTGCTTGGCATGTGCTGTGGTTATACATATCCTGCAGGCTGAGTGACAAGCAGGACAAGCTATGGTAGTGGTATGTCACGTCGCTGTGCAAAGTTAAGTCACACTTTAGCTATTTGTGAACGAAACTGGTAAAATAACTTTTTGGTAACATGATGTTGGAGATACAATTTGAAAAGAACTGCTAATTAATAGGCATTCATGATGAAACAAAATGTTGACCTTTCAGTCAAAGTAGTTACTGAGAGCAAAGATTATTTTTTAGTATCTTTGCGGAGAGGCAATACCTAGTAATGATCATGATGATGGGATTCTCCCTCCTTTAAGGTCAGCCTGAAAAATAGGGAGCTAGAGCTTTGAGGTCAAGCACTTTAGGGCAAGAAGGCAAAACCAGGCAATAATGCTCCCTCCATCCCCTCCCCTCTCCCTCCCAGAGTGTGCATCGCTCTACAATGTTTACAATTTGTCTGTACTACAAAACCAACCACTGTGGGACCCGAACCAAGCACTGACAATCTGGAATTGCCCCTAAACCAAAACGATTACTACATCAGTTACACAACTTCTGATTTGATTGAAAAACTACACCCTAACTTTGAAGACCTACCGTTTACAATAATTTATGTCACTCACCAGTCCAGACCTTCTACGCACTTTCTCCATACACCTTCATGTAATTCCTGCCTGGTTCAAAGAATTTCCCAAGACCTTTGCTGTGTGTTCAGCGAGCCGCTGAAGACAGCAATGGGTAGCCAGCTGACTATTCGCAATATACCAACAACACACAGTATTCTAGACATGTGGGGAATTCTTGACCATGCAAGAAAAAGGGTGGAGTTTGATGATATGCCCCAAGACCATCAAGACAGAGCATATCTGTCATATCCCAAGCAAAAACGCTGTATGTGCTCGCTAATTATCACTATACTATGCACAAAAAGTCTCTTTGGTCTTTAATGGCCTATTCAGTGATTTGCTCATCCGTACGATCGTAAAAAATCTGTTCGTAAAAAATGTGTTAGTATCATAGATGTGATAACATAGCCTGCTACTGGTTAAGCCAAATTGTGCCGTGTATTCAAGACAAAATAAGGCATTTTACACATAGAGGCTGTTCTACATGTACTTAAATGGGGCTTCAACTTTGTCAACATTGCTGTTTTCCTTGTTTTTTTGGCAATTATTTTATTTAAAAAATACCAAATGACAATTATAATGACTTAAATTCTTCACGTTTAAGCAATTTATACATAATTTGAATTTTTTTACGTTTCGTCGAGCTCACTGAATAAACCTTTAAAACAAGGTCAGTTTCAAACAAGGCCATAAAACTAAGGTGGTCAATACATGGCGAGTTTTGAAGGAGGCAATATCCTAATCTGTCATTTTTGACATTATAAACGTCTAGTGGAAATATATTATCGATTTTACATCATCAAACATTCGTTAGAAGTTAAACATTACTGCAACTACAATGGGAATAGTTTGATAGTTAAGAAATAAAATATTTTGTAAGATTTGGATGTGCTCTGTTCATCAAGGCAGTGGGTACATTTCATCACTATCGACCAAGGGTGAAAATAAGAAATGATGAACCAGGGGCTCCTTTTTACACAAAATGGCCCCTGGTTCACTTCATTCAACATGGAACAAGTGGCCACTTCTAATTAACAAGGGGCCAATATTTGTTCTGGATAAGTTCATCATGCATTAATGGCTATAGAATTTAATTTTTGGGTGTAGTGACCAGGGGCCAGTTTCTAAAGAAAAGTGTCCCCTGGTCAGCTTAAATTTAGATGGAACCAGGGGCCATTTCAGGGTTTCTGGGGGCTAAACGGCTCCCGTCTCCCACTTATTTTCACCCTTGCTATCGACCCATGTTGCACTAGATAGTAAATCAGTACAGAAAACTTAAATGGAAGAAATGCATTATGGGAAGTGTACGGTATCTTCTTTGAGATGAATCTATCACAACACAGATAGCCATGGAGCCAGCCAGCCAACTGTCTCTCCACATCATTTTTCATATCAACTATTAAAGAAATCGTGTTAAGGCATAGAATTCCTCACCAAGTATATCATGCATCGTTGTACTGCATGATGGGGGTTTTAAGCGCTTGTAGGCATTGGAATACCTCTGCTCTACCATGGAAAAAATGCAGTGCATGTATATACACTGCAAAACAGCAGAGCAACACTTTATAAACATTTAAAGTGTTTATAAAGTTTATAAACATTTAAAGTGTTTATAAAGTGTTGCTCTGCTGTTTTGCAGTTAAAACACTTAATAAACACTTGTTTGTACAGTGAAGGTATACGGGTGTTAATTTATAAACACTAAAACACATATGAAGATGTTTATGTTTTGTAACACTTTTAAACAGTATCTTGTGTGTTTTAGTGTATAAATTAATAACCGTATATACCTTCACTGTAAGTCTACTGTACAAACAAGTGTTTATTAAGTGTTTATTTAAATGTTGCTCTGCTGTTTTTGCAGTATAGGTCCTACCCAGCAAACACAAAAATATTTTTTTAATGTTATAAATGTGTTATAAACTTCTTTTGGTTTTGGTTACAACTTTTAATAATATTTAAATGTCAGGGTTATATGAAAGGCATTTAAAAAAAAAGTTTTAACACACATTTTTATATGAAAAAACGCTACAATAAGAAAAAAACAGACACGCATCAGACATACATGCGGAGCCATATTGCTTCAACTACAGGCCTATCATGGTGACCACAGCATCAGTTTCCGCATGGTCCTTGAAACCTAAATACTCAACTTACTGGGAGACTTCTAACCACCATACAATAACAACAACCACCATGCATAAATCGTAAACAGTTCAAAATTTCCCACAAAATCATACAAAATATTAAAATTAGATGCCACAAAAAAAACGACATGAAAAACTTACCGGTAGCAACGCACTGCTTGCCAGGGGATCTTCGGGACACGAACATACGGCTAAGATTTCCATTGTTTTAAGATATCATCCAACATGCATATGAACCAAGGAATGGTATCACACAATACACAGGTACATTGACCAAAAGTGTTGCCAAAAATTATCAGCCCAAATTGCGGTGGGTCATAACACCAAAAAGTCACCCAATTTATTTTAACTATTGGTTTATATGGGATTATGAGACAGGCAACTACAGAATATTGCAGCGATAAAATGTTACAAAAATCACCCAATTTAGATCCCATCCATTGATTTTCAAAGGATGGAAAATAGTTGAAAGTTGCAGTGATAAATCTTCAAAAGCGGCCCAATTGGGCTACTAAATGGCTGCTTTGACAACCATATATTAACCCTGTACTGTTTTAATTCAACTAGAAAAGGTGCTTCTTAGGTCACTTAATAAGACCCAGGGTTATGGCAGGGGAAAACGGCTTCCCATAATGCCTGGTTTCAAAACCATTTGACCAGCGCATAAATCTGTAATTTTACAATTTTCGACCCCATAAGGGGCTCCTCACAGAGGATTATCATGAATTGATGAGGGAGGGAGATGCTTTTTTTCTCTCTCTCATCTTTAATGTAAAATTAGAGGTAGTAGCTTTCGGTCAAGTTTACGGTCTTTGCCAACAGTGTTTAAGGAAAACAAAGAGACCCTTTTTCATTTTTCAAATTGAAATTCTGTGGGTTAAACCCTAGAGCACAACAGAAAGACTGACAAGTAGTCCTTTTTCTGTAATAAACTTACTTAAAGAGTTTTCCAAAAGCATTCCAGACTTTTTTTAATTTTTTTTATGACAAATCCCAGAAAGTGAGGAAGGAGGGGACGAGAGCAAAAAAAAAATTGAAGTTTGAGCCTTGAGGTAGATCACAAGACGTATTTGCCTTGTGAATGTTCTATAGATACTGGCCACCTTTATACAATGAGATACAATGTAGGCTTATATCAATATTTGTAACAAGATTCTAGGCTTATAATACAATGCATCATGGGAAGACTCTAATGTCTGCTGTGACCCCAGGGTCATCTTGTCCTAACAAGCCTTGAAACTTTAGAGGGCTATTTATTTTCATGTTCAGTTCACTTAAGCTTAACCTTGTACAGTGAAATTAAGTGTGAGCGAAAATAACAAGTTAACTGTATCATTGATAATATTTATTTGGTCACGTACTTGTGATGGTTGATAAAGTCTGCAGAATTTTATTTTTTTGTTGTTGTTAAAATGATTATGAAATATTGCACACCCATGCTGAGGAGGAGACAACATTATGTGGTTAATTTTGAAAAGTGAAAAATGAAAATATTAGTATAATTTTTTTGTTCTTTTGTTGACAATTATCTTTTGTGTCTGCTAGTCAGACAATATTTGTCTTGGTAAAATGAACAATTACTTAGTACTGGTGCACTGGTCAAGGGCATGGATGGCTGGACTATTTAAAGGGCAGCAGATTTCAGGTGGTCACTCAAGTATAAATAATGGACACATGCCTCTTCTTAATAACAAAATTGTATTGACAACATTCGTAAAGTTTCAACTTAGCAGCAAAGACCCCCTTAACAAGAAATGTCATGCCAGTCCCCCTTCCTCATGCCAGCAGATGTCCAATATTTTTGCCAGCAGCTGCAAAGGGGGTCCAGCCAACATTTGATATAAAATAGTTGTCATGATTATTGTAAAGGCCTATTTCATATGGGTACTGCATGCACCAAAGCTTATCATTGTAACCATAGATGCAGAACTTGGTCAATAGTTGATAATGCCTTGAATGGCCTTAATTACACATAAATGATAATGTGAATGAAACTTTTGCAAATCTAAAGGAAACATCAAGTTTATTTACACAACCTTTGTCTCTGACCAGCTTTTTGAGTAAATTCCTAGTATTGTTCTGTTAAAATGAAGGAATAACATATCATTATCAAAATGCAAGTAAGCCTGCTTGAAATGACAAACAATTTGACTGCACAGTGCCAGAAGTGGGTAAGTACAATAGCTGCCATGTGTTAGCTTCCACCAACTACTGCACTTACCTACTTCTGGCACTGAGCTGTCGAAATTTTTGCTATTTGAAGCACGCTTTTCAATAGGCCTGAACATGATGGGTTTTATCATTTTGATTGGCAATTTGTGAAAATTAAGAAATTTTGCCAAGCAGCAAATTCTTATATTGGGGAAAATTCCTACTTTTTGACACATGAAACATCTCATAAACTTATTCATAACATAATTATTCACAACTTAAGACTGGATTATAAATTAAGGGCAGGCCTACACAGGAAGGGACTTAAAAGTTTTAGCCTGGTGGGAGGGGGCACTCGTCTTTCATATTGACATGGGTGTGTAATGTAATGTGGAGTGCCAAATTTTGGGCGGAACAGAGTTCTGATTTTTCTATGAACTAAAATATCAACATATTTTTGGGTCTAGATAGATGACAAAATAATACAGGAAAGCCCTGACCATGGATTGAGGTGGTCACTCAAGACAAACTACTTCCTCTCAGTCTGACCACAGATCCTGGACATTCCTGGTCTATCCTGAGAGCTATCGATCCATCCTGGTCAATACCTGGATAATACAGGATGGTATGGTCTGACCCAATTTTGCTTAGGCCAAACAAAAAAAAAGGTTCATCTCAAAGCTTGCGCGCGCGTTTGTAAAATCCCAAAATTTGACAAAAAACAAATGCGGAAATTTTTTTTATTTCAAAAAAAAATTTTTTTAATTTTTTTCCAGAAAAACTAGGCGAAAATCAGACTTTTTTCTCAAAATACCATGAAAAAAGTCGGAATAAAAAAAAATCAAAAAAAAAATCGCATTTCGCATTTGTTTTTAAATTTCTCGTGAGCTTTGAGACAAACCTTTTTTTTTTTTTTGGCCTTATATTCTGGGCTTGTTTACAAACAAACATATTTTCCCTACAAATTCCCTACATTCACTAACAGGTGGACCACTATAACTTTTCATGGTTTTGCTGTTTGTTTGGATCCCAAGATATCCTATGTTTATAGACATGCAGACTACCTGACCTTGATCGACCTTGATTAAGGTCACCAGGGTCATAAATCCCAAATCCACATCACAATAATTGGTCTGAAAATGTCACTACTGCCAAGACTTGCCTACTACATACACAATGCCAGTAGGTCCGCAGACAGAGGTGCCTCAGCCTAATTGTCCTTAACCAAGGGCAATTGGCACACATTACCAGCACATACTTTTACACACTTTTACTTTCAACACCCAATATTTTCACAAGTGTGACAAAGCTTGAAAAGTTTGAAACAAGAAATGCTTTCAAAGTTAACTACATTTTTTTACTAAATCATTAGCAAAGAAATACAATTTGTGGCAATAATTTTTGTGAATAACACCCTGGTTGTGCAATATGTGAAATTAAAATGGCATTGAAAATAAGTGTACAAACATGCACCAAGGAGTGTCCTTGGCTTAATTTTCTATGTAGTCTAGACCACCAATTACAAGACAGCTGTAGAATCAGGGTGATCCAAAAGTCATGATATCTAAAAGCCTACAAATCAAAAGTTCAATTTTACCACTGCAATGACTGCCTAGCATTCCAGGCTGCAATTTACAGAAAATACAACAGAATTGGGACTCTGTATACCTTAGCTCTGGCTCAGTTGAGGGCGTTCTAGTAAGAGCTCCAGGGGTGACAGAATTGCAAAATCGGGCTGTCATATTGGGTTGTTAGTCATAGGGTCAAAGATCGGAAATTGAATGATCATCATTTAGAAAGGTTGCATAACCACAAGTTTGCATGTGTTGTTAGCAACCCTATGCTTAGCAACACCATATAGGCTACTTCTTGCAAATTGAGTTTGCTGTGCCAGCGCATCTATTCAGTGGTGGTGACTGGAATTTGTTTTCAGGGGGCATGGGGGGAAGTGAATTTCAGGGGGCAAAATCAACCAATTTTGCATAAAATTGCTGCAGAAAGTGGAAATTTGACCAGTTATTGGTTTTTACTGGGGGGGACTGGGGAAAATAGTTCTGACTGGGGGCACCACCACAGCACCTATTTATTATAAAGATTACACAAAAATGGAGGTACAATTTTCTCCCTCCATATGTGACAAACTCAAAAAGGTCAGAGCAGATCTCCTACTTCAATTCAATGATGGGGGGAGACATTACATCCTTGCGAATAGGTAAGGTAAGGAAAGGTTGTGCTGAAGCGGACGCGCCAATCTCTTTTTCTCTCACATTGGGGCCAGACTCCACTAAATCATGAACTTCTGGGGGGGTCATCACTACTCCTATCTACTATCGCACATCAAGTATGTTTTACCTTCCTTTCCGTAACATTATAGGCCTATTCCTGTACCCATTTATACACAGGAGAAGAGAGACAATATAGCTTAAAGGGCTTTCCCAACATGATGGCAACAATGGCGTTTGAACCTTCCAATCATCAATCAGACTCACCCCTAGGCTAAAAGAATAAATAAAATAAATAAATAAATAACAGACGGAATATTGAAATCTAGCAGTCATGCCAGTGGTAGAACCGAAACCATTTGTCAGTTCATGTCATATTACACCACTCATAATTGAATCTAACAGCTAAAAATTATCCCCCAGCGAGCAGGAAATATGCTTATATTTCAATGAGTATGTCCTGATATCAAAACATCGGTTGGGTTCTTCATGAAGTACGAGACCCGAGACACGACTTCCATAGTTGCTTCTTCCTGGATAGTTAGGAATATGATATCATGCTTTGAGTAGGCACAGTATTGGTTAACCCGCTTATCACTTAACCTGCTGATCTAACATTGCCTCTGATTGGTCAATTACATGATATCTTCACTTTAATCACCAATCAGAATGGAGCTTTGCAAATAATTCACCACCATTTTTTTTTGTGGTGAAATTTTCTAACAATGTTGCCGATTGGACAAATTGATAAAGAAAACTTCTTTTTGGCCAATCGGCAGGTAGTTCTCATGGGGTTAACCCCTGGTAGAAATCCATGATCATATTAAATAATGATCTCTACATTGGAAAAGGCTAATGTCTAAGATGATTTGAAATAAATACTATACTGATTATTATTCATTTTAATGTACCTCTTTAATGAAACAGGACACTTCAAACCACCTGTTACGACTGGCTTAGAATTCCGCAAAATCTAAGAGCGCCCTCTTGTCAAATTGGAGCTTGTGACGTCAATGGATGAAGTTGTCAGAAAACCAAAGCAAATAGACTGGAAGAATTTGGACTCTGTATAATAGCTCCATGCATGATGGAAAATCTGCCATCGCTGTGCAGGAAAAACCTCCTATGTGTTATTGGCCCCTGAACATGTTTAAAGCAAAACCTCCTATGTAACCTGTTGGCAGTTTTGTTTTAAACATGTTCAGGGGCCACAAGCACAAAGGTTTTTTCCTGCCCAATGACTATAATGAATTGTCACTCATGGTGATCAAAAGAGTGTACCTCTGGCATTTTTTAAGAAAGGCCCAACATGGAACAGTTGATGTCCTTGCTTAACCCTAATCCAACCCATGGGTTTTTTTCCCTATCGGAAGGGAAAGAAGAAATGAAAAAGGGAGAAGATGAACAAAGAAGTTACTTGGTAACCCCGGGATTTGAACCTCGGATCCCCGCATGCCACGCAGAAGATCACGGACCTGTAGCCACTGGGGTTTCGCTGGCCTGGCTAACAATTCAGTGGGTATATGACTTTGGCTGATTGCGTTATGATTGCATGCGCAGCGTTTTCATAGTGAGCTTTAGTGAGTTTCAGTTGAGTAAGTGGTATACACATACCGGTGTTAGGGGATCAGTCAAGTACCTAAAACATGCGATGCCAAATTGCAGTGATTCAAGTCTCAGTGCCAACTCAGGTTAGAGTGGTTGAAATGACATCATATTGAAATCAACATTCATTTATTGCCTCCCACAGAAAAAAAGCATTCAACACAAATAAATAGAATAAATATTGACATTTATAGAGCTCTTAATTCACATGTATGTATCAAAGCGCTTTACATTTATTCCGCTGTCGTCAGAATGTGTCAGCTGCCATACAATGCCCAAGGCATGCTCAAACCTTTGGGCGATGTTCAATGGTCAATATTCCTAACAGCTTCCCATTTCACCCCTGGGTAGGGAAAGGCAAGTGAGGTAAAGTGCCTTGCCCAAGCGCACAACATGATGCCGCTGGGGCTCGAACTTGCAACCCTATGATTGTGAGGTCAAGAGCTGATAGAGTTGGTACCGCTGCGCCACCTCAATATCAAAATTTGCCAACGCAATATCATAGTTTGCCAGAGGTCTGAACTTCCACTGTCAACTTGGGCTTGATCATGTTGATAAAGTTTACACCGGAACACACTGTTGACAGATGATATCTAGGCAGATCATAATCACACTCAGAAAGGGAATTCCCTATTTGGTGACCAAAAAACAATTCAGGTGAAATCCTGTGATTAATTCCCTCTGGTCACATGTCTTAGCTACCCGCTGGACTAGACGCATACAAAGACTAACTGCACTGTAAAGCAGATTTATTACCAACTTTGAAATCCAGACAATTATAGAGTCTAAAATCATTTTAACCATAGGCCTAATCTAACTATGAAGTAGTTTGTGCAAATGATACCTTAGCATATTACTTTGTATGCCAAATAAGCCTAATAATTATATAATGGCTTCACATCTATGTTGAGTCCAAGTTCACAACAGTAAAGTGGAATTGTTCACGGTACATTTATTTTCGCGCTTTTCACATTCCAAGCTGCTATCGTGAAAATAACAACACACAAATACATTCCTTTTGTGTTAAGTCAATGTAAGGAAACTTAAAATCACAAATTTAAGAACAAGGGAAGAAAGAGTTCAAAATTGGCAAAGTGCAAAAAATAAATCGCACCAAAATGTCCACTTCTACAGTAATGCAGAATGGTACAAAGAGCATGAATAATAAACACAACATGAGTCAAAGGTCACAAACCAATGACTAGGGATGAATGATTTTCGAGCCACAAATTTCCGCAAACATGCCTTGGAATTATTTGCAATTTTTGAACAAAAATCCGAGCATTTAAAAAAAAATTAATCCCGCACAATCTTACAAAAAGTTCTGTGCAGTCTGTAATTTTTTTGCTAATAATGACTTCAAACTATGTCATGTATTTACTCAATAACCCCTGCATGCATGACTACAACTTAGGCTATGAGTCAAAATGACTGGTCGTCTCGGCGTAAGGTCTAACATGCAAGCTGCGTAACAATGTCTTGAGTCAGCCGTTAATCATTAGGCCATGATTAATCGACATAGGCCGTGAGTAATATATGATTACACTGTGTAACGCTATGTCAAGGGCAACAGTCAAAACGTGCCTGATAACAATACTCCATACAATCCAAGCTACATGATATAGGCCTATCTTGGTGTAATATTAATATGTTTACATGCTAATTTACTTGAATATCATTTTGAAATTATTAAAGTGAACAATAATTGGAAACGTGTCTTGGTGTACGCATGCAAAGATTTGAATGCGGAATATAATACTGAAGAAGCGTACATTTTCACATGTTTAATTTTTTGGGCTTTGCCAATTGCGAACTGTTTCCCTTGTTTTTAAAGCTTACGATTCTAAGTTTCCATACATTCAAAATATTCGCTTCGCATGTTGCTATTTTCGCTATAGTAGTTGGAACATAAAAATGAGCAAAACGTAAATAGCACAAAAATGTCCACTTTAACCGTACTTGCTGACAATCGCAAATGCTGTTCACGACATAACAAGCCACGCTATTGGTCAAAATCGCTTATTGCCAGCGATTTGGCTATAAATCAACTCCAACAATAATGAGGCTTTGACTCAATACTGGTGGAGCCTACAATACCAGGTGAAGGCCTCAAGTTCAAGGTTAATCTGCTAATTTAGATTCCATTAATCTCCTCAGTGGGTAGACAAAAATCATCTCGCAATGCATGACTAGTGACAAATTATCAACATCTATTTTGTCTCTCTGTTGTCTGCGGGTCAACACCCACTGTGGACCACAATAGCATAGTTCAATAACCTCAATACAACATCATAGTGCAACATTTGACCTCAAGTTACAGAGGATGAGTTTTTGTACCCAAATTTTCAAAGGTCGTTCAATGAATGTATAAATGTATTGGGGTTAGAGAACTGTGCCCTGATAGATGAGCATGTTGTGGATCCTTAGCAACCATAACACAGCAGACAGTACTATTCATCTATCATATTTACAACCATTGTCAAGATGCACAGTCACCTATACAGGTCAACATTTCTGCAGTGTGACTCAACTGCTTAAAAATAAAAATATATATTTTTGTATGAAAGATTTGATTAAGACTGTTATCATTTTTCATATTTATTTGTCTTGGTGTTTTCATGCCTTTTTGATAGTCTGTGCCACAGACTTTCAGACTTTTTCTAACACCACAGTGAAGTTCAGAGTAACTTATGAACTGATGCAAAAAGAGACTAAGCTGCCTCAGTCTTCCTGTCGACTGCATGTTATTTTGGTCAAAAAATACTTGCGCTTTCCATGAAAATTGTTGTTTGTGTTGATTTTACCGGCAAAATAAGCTTTGACCAATCACCCATGAAGTGCGATTTTTCCCTTCAATTAATCATATAAATGACAAATTTAATACAAACTTAATTCCATGTTATTTTCAAGAGAGCTCCATGATGACAAACAGATTTAAGTTTGTGGCAATTTTAGTCATTTTACTGACAAAATGACCCATCATTCATCAAGCCATGAAGTTGACTTTTTTTTCTTACTTCAATCATACAACAGATTTGCACATACAAACTTAATGCCATGCCATTTTCAAGAGACCTGCGAACTGATGATACAGCTTATCACTGGCTTATAAAGTCATCTGTTTTGACCCTAACAAATGAAATGAAAGCTTGATTCAAAATTCTAACTATGTTGATTAAAGGGGCATTTCGTGATCCACAGTCTCATCCCCCACTTTTCTCAAAAAAAGTTGAGATTTTTATATCACTGGAAACCTCTGGCTACATAATGTTTATGTACAAAATATTTCTTGCAGATTAATTCGCTTTTGCAAAGATATCAGTGAAATTTGAATTTCGCTCTGGTGCACCAGAACGAAATTACAACGCATTGTCTATGGAGCAGTGTAATACACATAATCATGCATAACTCGCAAACGCAAAATCGGAATCAACTGAAATTTTGGGAATAGGCTTTTTTCGTGGATATGTACTGAAAAATGTCATAAAAAGAGGATGCTAGGATGACGAAATACTCCTTTAACAGTCAAGCAATTCTATTTGAAATCCATACACCCCCTATAGAAGGCATGACCTTAGTCTCCCAAATAGGGGGTGTAGATTTCAAATGGAGTCACCCATGCAGGTAACACCATTTCGAAATTCACCCTTCCTACATGTATGTGAAAAATTAAGGTTATCTCGTACATAGGGGGTGTAAGGATTTCAACTGGAATAGCACAATTTTTTGACTTAAACATCTTGAATTGAAATTATGCATACAACTTGAGTGTCACACTCATGTTGGACCAATCAGGGAGCACCGCTACTGTCATGTGATCGTTTGAAGAGGACAGTCAATAATGCACGAGGAATTTTGAACAACATTTAATGCTCTGCATGCTGGCCATAGGCTGCAACATAAAAAGTCCCAAGTTTTGAGATATTTTCTCAAAATATCAAGTGTTATTTTAAGAACCACTGAACCAATACCAGGCTTGATTGTACTCATTTAAATGCAATTCATGCCGATTCCAAATATGGTCATGAAAATGTGTAATTCTAAAATTTTGGAATTTTTGAAAAAAAATTAAAACTTCATCTACAGTCGAAACCCGTGTGAAGAAGGGCTCTGTCTTAAGTGCTATCCTTATGTGCAATGTCATGAATGTACTTACCTATGTTGTTAACAGGAAACAGGATGGAACATGAAAAAGAGAAGAGAAAAAAGGAAAATCATTAGATCATCATCAGAAACTTTTACTGATATAATCTTGTATTACACAGCTTGAGGGGGTTAGTACAGGAACGCTCTATCTGCGATAGCTGCCATGTGTGAATATCACTACATGTATATGATTATAGAATGCAGAAATTGTCAAATGTCTACAGGGCAGCTATTGCAGTTAGGGCTTTCTTGAGCTGATACCTGAAACTAGGACAGAAAGTAATGACTGGACACAGACATTAATAATTCTGTGATAAACACCTAGATATTGTATTTTATGCAGGGAAAGGTCCAACACTATGGACACAATAGCCTCATCCCAATGGCATAGTCCAATAACCTCAATTACATAACCATAGTGCAACATTTGACCTCAAGTTGCAGAGTATGAGTTTTTGTACCCAAATTGTAAAAGGTCATTCAATGAATGTGCAAATGTATTGGGGTTAAAGAACTGTGCCCCTGATAGATGAGCATAATAGTGGATCCTAGTGCAAGAGGAAGGCTGTCTGGAGATTGATGTATCAAAATTGATCATTTATCAACTTTCCTGCTTCTTTGAACTGGTGATAAACACCCAGATAATTTTTTTTTATATAGGGAAAGGTCCAAGAGGAAGGTTGTCTGGCGGAGATTGATTGAAAATTGATCATTTATCAACTGCCCTGCTTCTTCATTGAACAGGTGTATAACAGAATTTATGACAGTTACTTCCATCAGGCACACCCAGTCAGTCCGAAACCCTGTCAGTCCGAACCAACGCTAGTCCAAATTTTAAGCTTACCTAACCCTAACCCTAAACCTGACCCTAACCCTAACCCTGTAATTTAAACCTATACCCTAACCCTAAACCTAACACTAACCCTAAAAATTCTGACTAGCAGTGGTTCGGACTGATGGGTCAATGTAGTTTGTGTATAATCCTATCAGGCACACCCCGTCAGTCCGAAACCCTGTCAGTCCGAACCAACGCTAGTCCAAATTTTAAGCTTACCTAACCCTAACCCTAAACCTGACCCTAACCCTAACCCTGTAATTTAAACCTATACCCTAACCCTAAATCTAACCCTAAACCTAACACTAACCCTAAAAATTTGGACTAGCGGTGGTTCAGCCTGAGTTTCGGACTGACGGGGAGACCCCATCCTATCATAAGTTTTCCAAATTGCTATAATTCAAATGTCCATGCAGGGGCACACAGGCCAGAGAGCCCATTTCTATTCAAACCACTGGGGCCCAGAGGTACAAATGCTGGAGAGGGTTCCGGAGGTTTCCACCCCTCCTGCACACCATGTCATTTTTACACCTTCTCAGGAGAGGCCATAGTACTAGTACTGTAGTAGTACTATTAGTATTGACGTATATCCCTCCTTTCTACAGGAGCACCATCCAAATCATGGATGCATAAAGATATAGAGGTGAAGGATCTTGCCTATGCACATGACAAGATGGCACTACTACTGTAATTTGAACCCCAACCATGTGATCATAAGTAAAAGCTTTACTGCTGCATCACTATGTCTAAAAAAATGTACAAAACATTCAGAATTGTATACAATTTACTTTAAAATCTAATTTGCTCCCACTGATCCCACCTTCGTCCCATGTCTAAGTTACCCTCCTTTCTCAAACTACAATTGCACACTATTGAATATCTACATGATGCCATCTAACATTTTCAATGATCTATTAGCAGGTCTACAGACAACACATCATTATTGAGTAATTTAAACATGTTAAACCTGTATGACCCTCCTGCATATGACCCCTTTTCCAAAGACTAGTCTAGACTCTGCTCTATTACTTATCACTATAATAACTTATTCATGCAGACATAAAATTCACAATTTTGAGACTAAAAGTGCTATATTCTTCACTTCATTCTCACAGTATATTGGCCTGCATTCATCATCTGATGAAACTAGACAACTCTGTCTAAAGTACAGCAACATATAAAATATGCATGGTGTCGATTAGGTCAATTCACTTTACTGCACCCAAATTATAAATGGAGTGACATGGACGATGGGCACATTTGAGAGATGCACTTGATACAACCTGCATGCGATACCAAGACGCTAAAGATGCGTAATTGTTGTTTTGTTCGTCTCCGTGCACCATTGGCAAGGACCTGAATACCCCGATTTTATCCCCATAGCTGATGGTGCGATTGTATGTGGTGGTATAGGAAGTCCCAGTTATCCTTCTCTAATTCTGTGGCTTTCACCCAGCTTTGCACAATATTTGTTGTGGGTCCTGAGACACATCTCGCTATCTGAGCCCTTAACAGTCTTTAATAACAGAAGTCCTTTTGTTCATTTTGCTGCTTCCGGTTTTTTTAAACTTCATTATTGTCATCTGATTGCACTGTCAAACTCTACTGTTGTATGGTGACTTCACTTGAGCTAAAAATCTTAAATATCCAATAATTATAGTTCACTCAAGATAGTCATGACTAAAATGACTATGACTAAAGTATTATCTACAAACTATTGTGTCCTCAAATATTTTTGCATTTTTTAAGGGGACAAAACATAGACTATTGTGTGTCCTCAAATATTATTGTATTTTAGGGGACAAATCATAGACTATGACAGACACCAAAACTAAAACTAAAACTGCTTGAAAAAGTTAAAAATGTTTAGTTAAACAAAGGTTTAACCTTTTCATGTTCCAAGCAATCAAAAATATCAATTTTAATGATTTGCCATAAAATGTGTATTACATTGCAATTTCAAAAATCAAAATTATTTGATATCAGAAGGACATTCTTCAGTATTCAGAATGCAATTCGATATGTCTGATGTGCTCTAATGTCCCACAATAAATACTGCATGTCCAAACGTTCATACCCCACCCCTTAACCTTTTCATGTTCCAAGCAGCCTTAGCCATTAAACAATTTTTGCTTCAAGCAGTCAATTGTGTGTTAAGGGAAGGGGGACTTGCTAAAACATATTGGCACGCCTTATTTTCACAAGCACCAACTAAATGAACCACTCACTCATCCTCGATATGTCCCATGATTGATGGGTATGGTTTCCGCCCAAACTGTAATCTTGATTTGCCCAGGAAGATGCGCAAGAGCGTCTTCCTTTAACTTTAAACATGTTTTCTTTACCAGACTACTAGGGGCAATGGATTCCAAGAACAAGAATTTAAAGGAACAATGCCATGTCTACAATATAGTTACACCTGGGGGAGTATTATGCTATGTCTGATCAGCCTTGATCAAATCTAGGGGTTTTTTTTACGATATTTGTTTTGTTAAACATATAACGTGTCCAACCTTTGTCATGGCGATTCTTGAACATATAATGGAGATCCTGGTTTTTTTAAACTAAAAGCTTATGACTTAGATGTGATACAATCTGCATCATTTTTTATCTTTTATCTTTTTCATTTTTTTATTAGGCCTATCAGGACTTTGTGACCAATTAGGTCAAAAGGGGGCGGGACTTTGCAGCAAACTGCTTTTTAAGATGGACGAAATTATGAATAAAAAATAAAGCATGTCAAAAGAAATCATGTCATTTCCCAGGAACGTAGACAAATTTCCCTCCATTATATCAAGATTTCCCACCATTTCTTATGTATTTTTTTATCCAAAAAAACACGTAATTTCCCTCCAGATTACAAAATTTCCCAGGAATGAGATACCTGAATTCAACATTTTACCAGGCCTGTGTCTTATTTGACTTACAAATTCTGACGTCCCTGGTCAAGTGTAACAAAATGATGTTGGGGAAATACTGAAATACGCTGATAAAATTCAACTTAATCATGCAAGTATCATTTCAATTTCTTGCAAAGTTCACCCTTCTGGAATCACCCTTTTGATGGTAATTGTTGCATTTTGACAGCTACAACTATCATTCAACATGTTCAAATGTTAATACATGTCATAGTCAGGTTGCAAGGGGGTGGTGGGAGGGAATATTTAGTACTCAGAAATAGGGGGTGCAGGATTAAAGGTGCACTGTACCTCCTTCCTATAAGACTTAAGTTAAGAACAAACAGACCTCATCATGGTTTGTAGTTCTTATCCAATCAGAGGATTTGAAATTTGGGATGAAAATTTCCATTCCCAGGTGGTTTTTGGTATAACATGTGCTGCTATATATAGCCCTATGCTAATCTGCAATGTAAAGTCTACATCACTACTTGGTATTTTCCCATCTGATTTTCAATGCAAATCGTACATTCAAATTCATAGTCATGAACTAGTCATACTACTGGAAAGTGTAAATTTTCACGGAGTCTTATTTTTGTGCTTTTCGCACAGTTACCACGGAAATAAAAAATGCATGAATAAATGATCTTTTATGTAGGCCTATAGGTCTATAATGTAAGAAAATTCTAAATCAAGAATTTAAAAACAAGCAAAAAGTTAAAAATTGTCAAAGCAAAAAAAAAAAATTACCTGAAAATTACCACTTATTGTATCATAAACTTGGAAACATAATGCCTAGCATACTGCAATAAACTGTACACAAAAGTCTACACACTTATATTATAACCTAAAGTACAGGCTAAAGAACTGCTAGACCCAATTTTAGCCATGATTTGAATTTTGGAATGCATACTTCATTAGCAAACTTTCACAATTAAACCCAAAGTTGACGAAATGAGCTAGACACTCTATGAATGTACACTGTACAGCCAAGGGTTAATACAATGAGTAAATACAGTCACATTTTGTGAACCATTTTGCCGGCACTTCACTAATTCTTTACATGCTTTTACATGGGTTCACCACGATGGGTACCAAATTTGTAAATTTTTAGACAAAATATTAATCAATTCCAAGAACCACTGAACCAATACTAGGCTTGTTTGTACTCATTTTAATGCATTTTACATGCTGAATTCAAATATGATCATTTCAAGTTGAAATTTGGAAATTTTACAAAATTCATAAAAAATTCTGAAATTTGTGGGGAAAAATTGTAATTTCTTTAGACCTGTCAGCATAGTTCAAATCTTATAACTAGCCGAGCTGACTTGGGGCAAGAGTACTCCAGGACGGACAATAGCACTGACTCACCCTCAAATTAGCATCACATTTTTCATGTTGTCGAGCAAATTCGGGGTGACATATTTGGAGCATCCCTTTTAAATTAATTCTAATGTTTTGTGTTGATGTGTTGTACTATGCTGTTAAGATAAAATCTTCAGATTCATTTGTTGCTATTACCATGGTTACTTTACATGTTTTTGATGTGGTTTTAACTTGCCGTTGCGCGTTGTAGTACAAAAACTACTATACTTCTAAAAGTCAGCATTGAAACCCAACATGTGGGACGTTTTATACCTATCTAAAAAGTAGCGTACATTGTGTTCCATGCTTTGTTAACAATCTTTAATAAAGGAAACTTTGCACAAATATTTGAGTGGGAACGTGGCTTATGCATAAAAATATGAAGTAAACAAAATATAGAACACAGGAAATGTTTGAAATTGCGACAATATGAAAACTTTGACAGACAAAAAATAAATTTGGATCTAGGTCAGTTGCCCTAAATGTGAACATGTTCCTTTTTTAGGGATTTTTTTTCTTTCGAAAGCTGCACAAAACTTTGTAAAGTAAATTATTAAATCCGAAGGTTCAGTTTATTACCAATATATTGCTTCTATTTACCAAAAATGGGCTATTCCTGTTGAAATCCATACACCCCCTATGGACGACATGACCTTGATCTTCCACACAGGGAGTGTGAATTTCATCTGGGGTTACCTGAATGGGCGACTACATTTGAAATCTACACTCCCTTTGTGGGAGATTAAGGTTATATCTTCCATAGGGGTGTATGTATATCAACTGGAATAGTCCAGTCTTCACCCACACAACATTTCTGACTGCCTTGTCACAAAATATGCCATCCACATCACAGTACATCTTAAATACTGTAAAATTATCGCACATGTAATTTTTTGCGTTTTGCCAATTTTGAACTACATTACTAGTTTTTAATTCCCAGATTTCCAGTTTTCTTACATAGACCTATACATTAAAAGAACATATTTACATTGTTTTTAAATTTCCTCTTTTACAGTAGTCCATGGGCCAATCACTGGTACCAAATATGTTAAAATGTGTTGAAGTCTTCTTAACATTAATTGCGCGCGAAAATTAATGTACCACGAAAATTATCACTTTTACAGTAGTCCATGGGCCAATCACTGGTACCAAATGTGTTAAAATGTGTTGAAGTCTTCTTAACATTAATTGCGCACGAAAATTAATGTACCGCGAAAATTATCACTTTTACAGTAGTCCATGGGCCAATCACTGGTACCAAATATGTTAAAATGTGTTGAAGTCTTCTTAACATTAATTGCCTCCATGCATACGTTCAGATAATGGGAAAGAGAAGTGGTTTCTCCGGTGAGGAACGGGTCGGAATGACGGTATACGTACAAGTCTTTTTTAGGGGTGACGAAGACTGCAGGATGACATGCCACATTTAATACATCAAATGTGGCATGGTGTTAGCGTGTTAAATGGGCCAGACAAAGGGATTCATCAAAATACTAATAGAAAATGTGCTGTTTATAAGACTGCATTTTACATCAAAATCTGCTTGTGTATAATTATACCGGTTTTTTTCCACTTGGATCCGGATGTGGACCTTGAGACACAATGAAAACACATCAAGAATAAAATTTATATCGAAAATTGCACTTTCATGATGTAATTCTGCAAACTTTATAAACACCGTACGATTACTAAAATTGAATAAAATTCTGTAGGCAAATATTACAGTGTATACAATAGTTACTCCCTATTCCAGAAAAATACAGCACTAATTTTTTGAGATTAAAAATATTATCAAGTTCTGCCAAATGAATCATAGCTCAATCCTAATCCTTTAGTTAGTCCTAACTGGCAAAAAAGAAAAAAATCACTATTTTACCAATTTTTTGAAAAAAGAGCCAAAAACCTTCATTTTCGGCATATTTTCTGACAATTGAGTCACGAAAATCAAAGACTTGGAACAAGTCTAAGCATTCAAAATCTTGAGTATATGCCGAAATTTTGCTCTAATTTTCCCTTTTTTGTGTTTCTTTTAAATTAAATGATTGGTTATCAAAATAAAACAAGTCTTTTCCAACAATTAGACTGCATAAACTGAAATTAGTCTTTGTACAAGTCTTTGGGCTTGATTGTCACAGCATACGAAAAACACCCTAAAAACACATGTTTTTGGCCCTTAAATTTTCCAAAAATTGACCAAATATTAAAATTTGACTTTTATTGCCAGTTAGGACTAACTAAAGGATTAGGATTTAGCTATGTTTTATTTGGCAAAACAGGATAATATTTTTTTAATCCCAAAAAATTAGTGCTGTATTTTTCTGGAATAGGGAGTAGGCCTACACATATGCTACTGTTGAGTGACTTTGTATAGATCTTACACATTCTTCCAAACATTCTATGCGAAAATAAGACAATAATAATATTGTTAACCTTCACCTTGTCAAAAATCTCACTAAAATTGTTTTTAATTCATCTGTCGGGCTACTAGGTGTAGGCGAATATTACAGCATGCTATTGTTGGACCGCTTTGTTAACAAATAGACCTTATCATATTCTCATATTCTTCCAAACACTTCAGTATATCCACTGAAGTGTGCAGAGAATGAGACAATAATTCTATGGTATACCTTCACCTTATCAAAAAATATTTTAACTCTCTCCACACGGATGTCAACAGCAGACGACAAGTTTCAATTTTTTTTTCAAAAATTCAAAAATTTCAAAATATTTGGAATTGTCATGAAAAAATGCATTAAAATGAGTACAAACAAGCCTAATATTGGTTCAGTGGTTCTTAAGATAGATCTTGATATTTTGAGAAAATATCTCAAAACTTGGAATTTTTATATTGAAGTTTATGGCCAGCACACAGAGCATTAAAGGATCTCATTGTCAGTAATGTCACTTATGTCGTCCATTTCTTTGAGCATTGTCTGTCCTGTCAGCTTTGCCCTTGTCGGTGTGTTGTGCAGGTGTTTGTATGTGTAGGCGTGCGTTGTCACCCTGAGTTGTCATCGCTATCTTCAGAGTTCACTCCACATACTAACAGCGCCAATTATATACCGAGAACCTAAGAGCTCCAAGCCTTATAAACATGGATACTCGGAATATACAATGGTGGCGCCAAGAGGGAGCATGGGGCAAATGCCCCCCACTCAGAAACTCTTTCCCCAGTTAAACCCAAAATTACACAAATTTTCACTTTTTGCACAAAAAAGAGGTTGGACTGTAGGTACTAAAATTTTGCACCCCCATCCAAAATTCACTTTGCCCCCAATGCCCCCCGAATATACTCAGAAATGACAGGTCCTATACCCCCATTTGACCATTGTCTACATTACGGCAAAATGCCATCTCTGTGACATAACAGAGATCTTATTCACTATTACCATCCATGTGAGGACTTGGGATGAAAACAAGCCGATATACCAAGCACTTTAGTTGGACTCAAAAACTTTTCATCTACTGCCATGCCAGGTCCAAGTAAGAGAGGATTTCCCTCTCAAACAGTACTCTTGTCCACCTCCCCCACAACCCCCACATGATAGGCAGTTTTAACGGGTGTCTATGGGGGTTGAAGGATGAAAGGTCAAAGTTTCATCCCCTCTAAAACGACAAGTTTGCTCCCTACTGCTTCTAAGCCCCCTCAGTCTGGCTGCAATTCTGCATTTGTATGAAGATAAGTTTCCCACAGTTATCACCGCCCAGTGACCAATTTCCGCAAACAACGTCCTCGATTCACCTCGCCAGACGCTAAATTGTCTTAACCAATCCTTGTTAAACCATTACATATCTTCTGCCCTGCTAATAAGCCTACTATTTCTACCAGCCAAGCCTTGTATTGTCGCTCTATGAGCCTAAACACAAGGTAAACATTTAGTTATTAGTTGCTTGCAATTCTATTAGCATCGGTTACAGGAATCCTATACCTGCCTTATACATGATACATCATATTGTTGTGTATTAGTATGTATGTCCAAGACATAGCTGCCCTCTAGAAGAGCATTAAAATGGTTCCAGTACACTCTTGGGGAAAATGGTTCTTCTAAGTAGAACCTAAAATGGTTCTTGAACTGTCCTGTATGTGGAACCTTAAATGGTTCTATATAGCAAAGTAGAGAAAGAACCATTTCATAACTGAAAAGGGTTCTAATCTGGAAAGGTCAGAAAGAACAATTTTAGACCGGAAAATGGTTCTAGAAAGGCCAGAAAGAACCATTTGTGGTTCTTTAACTTTCTAAGAATCCATTTCTCTTGAGGGTTCTACATACAGGACAGCAAAGAACCCTTTTTTCTAAGAGTGTATTAAACCCACAGAAAAGAGGAGAATTGCAGCTGTAAAGAATCTATGAAGAACCATTTTAGGAATTTGCCAGTTCCAGAACCATATTTCATGTATTTGGTTCCATGTAGAAAACTAACAAGAGGGTACTGACAACAAACTTTCATTTTCATTTTATATAAGATCTTGGTAATACCAGAAGAAGTCCTTGAGTCCAAGACCAGAAGATCCTGAAAAACAACAGCAGCAAAATTCAACAGCACTAGTCCCAAATTCTGGGCAGAACAAGCGCTTGCATATTTTTTTTCATCTTGAAGAGAGATATACTTATAAACAAGAATAAGTCATATTTACCACAAATTTTGTGTAAGCAGTACTGCACTGTTGCAGTTCCCCTCTGCCTTGGATGGTGATGCCCTCAAATTATAGACATCTAAATGAAACCTGAGTGTTGGGCAAAAGCCTAGCCAGCACAATTTGATCAATTTGGTCAAACTCAATGCCAGGAGGCCAGGTATGTGAGTACGGTACAACATGCGGCAGCCATTGGAGTTACGACTGTTTACCGCTCCCAAAACAATATAAAGTATAATATGAAGTGATGCCAGCAAATTTTATTACCAATTACTTAAATGCGCATCATTTACAAGCTCTATTACTTATTACAAAAAAATATCCAAGATGCGTTAATTTTCACATTGTTCAAATTAATGACACATGACAAAACAATCATGAATAAACATGATTACATAATAAAATAAGCATATAACCCCCTTCTATTGAGTGGGATATGTGCATAAACTAGGGGTACACAAGTGGATGAAAACTGTGAATGATGCAAAACTTTTAAGGCATAAAGATAAGGAAAGCTTTGTGCTTTGCATGCTGGCATATACTTCAAAATAAAAAGTCAAAGTTTTGAGATATTTTCTCAAAATATCAAGAGCTATCTTAAGAACCACTGAACCAATACCAAGCTTGTTTGTACTCATTTTAATGCATTTTTCATGCTGATTCCAAATATGGTCATGAAAATGTAAATTTCTGAAATTTTTGAATTAAAAAAAAACTTGTCGTCTGCAGTCGACATCCGCGGCGTGAGAGTTAATACCCATACAGCTGTATTCTTCTACTTGAATTACCCTATGTAAGAACATAGGCCTGCTTCTTGTTGTTCACCTAAATGGGGTACGATTGCATTTATTAAATATACCGTCCGTTCCAGTATATCGTACATAAGTGCCATTCCCTACAGACAGAATTTTTAAACCCCATTATGCATGTACACACATGGAAAGACTCTACATATTTGGTATCAAAACTCATCTTCAGTAACATGAGTTCAACTGCAATCATTGCACTCGTAAATCTAGGTCATTGAACTGAGTAATTGTAATTGATGTTGTTCGTAGTAATTCCATTAAGCTTCAAGTGCACTACAGAGTATGCATGCTGTAGTCTGCAAATCGTGTTGGTAATGTTCACAGAATTGGGCTGTTCTGGTTGAAATCCACGCCCCCTGTGGAAGACATGACCTTAATCTCCCAGTCAGGAAGTATCTACAGATGAAAGATTAAGGTCATGTCTTCCATAAGGGGTGTAATGGTGTATGGATTTCAACTGGAACAGCCCATTCTGGGTTCACTTATGTGTCACTCTTCCTGAAAGCCTATGCGAGCCCCGTGCAACATTAAAGGAACATTCTTCAACCTTGTTTTCCCTGATGTGTTTCGTTAGAGTTGAGTCCTTTGCTAAGGGCTACTAAGTAGGAAATATCAGTCAGAGTCATCATCACTTTCAACTTTCTGAAAGTTTTCAAAATTTACAGCAGCATTGTGAAAAGTAACTGGCTGGCCTAAATATGCAAATGAAGTTCATGTCTCAGTTGTTCATGCAATTCATAAGAAATGGAAAAGAATTATATAATTTTTGCTAATAAGAGGTTCAGACTAGAGCGTTTATTCAGGAGTACTACAGATATGGACTCAAAACAGCTCTGTGCATAACGCCATGGCAAATGTGCCGTATTGGATTGTCATGAATGGGATATACCATTCCCATTATCAACAAGGCCTTGAAATTAAGGGGGTACTGCACCCCTGTGGTAAATTTGTGACTATTTTTGCATTTTTCTCAAAAACTAATGCTACACTGGTAACAAAAGTTATGTATATTATTGGGGCAAGGAATACAATTACTACACTGAAATTTCAGTGAATCAAGACAAGCGGTTCAGTAAATATGATAGGAAATGAGGTACATCCTAGCGGTACCTCATTTTCTATCACAAGTGTCGAACCGCTTGTCTTGGGTCACTGAAATTCCAGTGTAGTAATCGGATTCCTTGCCCCTATAATATACATAACTTTTGTTACCAGGGTGTTATTAGTTTTTGAGAAAAATGCAAAAATAGTCACAAATTTATTGAGGGGTGTAGTACCCCCTTAAGCAATATTTCTAGCAATTTGCACACCATACCCTACCAAAACATTACACCTGGAGAACAAAGGCAATCCTATAATTAAAACCAAAGTTTTTTGTTTTGTTTTTTTATTCATTTTGCTTTTAGATTAAACAGGACAAAAGACAAATAACTTGAGAAAACCAAAGTTTGTTAGCGACGTGGTGAAATACACTGGAGGCCCAAATGACAAAATGCAAACATAGACAGTTGCGCTTTGGTCATTTTCAATAATCAGCACCACAAGACATGCTAAACTGCTTTGCAATATTCCTACACGTTTATACAACAGTGATGTCGTACATCAAGAGGTCAGACAGAAGTTGGGTCATTCCGTGGAAGCGGAATCAACACTTGAAAATAACGGAGGTAAACATCTTTTTTATTATAATCAAGCAATTGACTTTAATGTATTTATTATGAATCAGCAAATATAGATGAACTTTAATGTGGATGTGGTTTGACTATACAAGCAAATACAGTAACATCTTGAGCAGCAGTGCATTTCAATCATCGCATAAAAACAGATCAGTCAGGAGTGCGAGATTAAAGAAGAAAGCGCATCTTACTACAGCCAGCTTCAACTTGTCAATACGAGTTTCTTGCAAGTGAGAAACAAATAATCTTCTAAGCTGGACGTGAAGAGAAGTAACGAAGTAAAGAAACACAGAAGGGTGAACATTTTTTTTTGGACTCTGGTAGACCTGAACAATATTAACTTTCTTGTGCCAGCACCATAAACCAAAATGGTCTCATCTTTGGAGGAAAAGTTCATCAACCTCTAATCAAAACTCATATTTCAATATCTAATCTTAAGTTGTGGGGTATGAGTTTTTGTACCCAACCCATTCAAAGGTGCACTTTGTGCATGTATAAACATATTGGAATTAAAGAACTGTGTCCTGATGTATGAGCATGTATGAGAACCTAGTGCACATAACAACTGTTCAGTGCCAGAAATGGCAATAGCTGCCATGTGTAGCTGCCATGTGTAGATGAGTACAATTATACTGTGTGTACATCACCAAATGTTCACAAGGCAGCTATTGCACTTACCCACTTCTAGCACTGAGCAGTCGATGGTTAAGATCCTAACGCACATACAAGACATAATCTCTTACACGGACATGAAGACATTTTCACTATCAGCCTCCTTCCTGTCAAATCTCCCCCTTTTACATCCTGATAACATCTTAACAAAACAACAACTCAAACTCCCTCTCCTTCTGACTCACACTCCACACTTTTCTTCATTTAGCGCAAAGTCTACGGCTGCACAGGATTTGATGAGTTGTTGCTTCCAAGTAGATCAAATGTAATAGGCCAAATCGATTTCGTTTTGCGAGTGCCACAAATCAAACAATCACTATAATACATGTCTTAATGTGCTCATGTGTTCTACAACAGAGAGGAAAACTGCGTACCATGCAGGAACTTGTATTCTAATGTCATGAGCTTCATCTACATTGCAGCACATTTGAGCTGATCCGTTTAAAGTCTACACTCCCACTGTGGAAGATTTTTGAAAATATCTTTAACAGGGGAAGTATGAATTTCAAATGGAATTAATTAACCAACTCTATTTGAAACTCCCCCTGCTCTATGGCATTGCAGCACATTGAGCTGATCCGTTTGGAAGTCTACACCCCGGAAGATTTTGTAAATTATCTTCAACAGGGGAAGTATGAATTTCAAATGGAATTGTATAGCACATTTTGAAACTCGCCCTCCTCTATGGAAGATTCAGTTTCTTAGAGGGTGTATGAAATTCAAATGAAGGTATCTAATGCATTCATACCATTTGAAATTCATAGTACCCCTGTGGCAAATGTTTCTAAAATCTTTCACAGGGGGAGTGAGACTTCAAATGGAATAGCACAATTGCACTCACTAGTAAAATGAGAACATTAACATTTTAACATCAACATTTTTTGTAAAGTCACAGTAAAAAGCTGCGTCGGCAGTGTGATGATGATTACAAAAGTAAAAAGTAGGAAACTACCGTGAAGTATATAAAATTGGGCGAGCTTTCGGCCATAGGCCTTTTTCATGATATAATACTTGTGAAAACAAAACATACACAAGGAATGAACGTTGATAAACGCGCGTGCGAGTAAGGGACGAAAACGCGAGCGGAAAAGCACTAACAACGCGAACGTGTCTGTTATGAGTTAGTATACAGGAACACATAGCCTCATTTCAACATACTGTTTCTGGGCAAAATTGTCCTAGAGAGGGTAATGCATGGAGCTAAATAAATCACATCTTCTTCAACATTCACCCTTCGCATTCAAATTTGAGTTGAAAATAGGGGGGTGCTCTATACCCTATCCTCTGTTGCTGCACAATTATGTAAGACATTAGCAAAAGGTGAAATATCCTAATCTTATTAAACCAATACAAAGAGTAGAACCTTTTTGGAGGACCTCCCCCTCTATGATTAGGCATTTTAAGAAGACAATGCTGACTTGCTGACTCACCCGTATCTACCCCATGTACACTGTCCCTCTTATTATTCTTAGATATGGGTCTCCTTTGAAATAATTTCCAACACAGTACAAACTCACTTAAATTTGAACCTTAAATCCTGTTTTTTACATGTTATGTGCAAAATTTAGATGCATTCTACAAATGTAAGTCTGTAATAAGGACCTTTATTAACCAAAATCCTTAGAAATGGGTCCCTATTTTTGGTAAAATTACCCTAAAAATAAATAAGGGTTCATCATCTTAAGCCCCTCCCCCCCCCCCCACCCCCGGTCACAAAATAATTCATGTCTCCCACCTCTGGCTGTTCCCTATTGTATCATCCTAATTTGGCTGTTTTATTTTTAAATTCAAACTTCCAAAAATAAAGTTTAAAATTTTGTAGTGTTACCTGCATTTAGAACAGGGAAATTTAGGTCAGACACAATACTTTCTCGATAAAAAACTCCATTCTATGTCGGTCAAACAACTTTCCTGCGACAACATCATCTGCTGACAAATGTGTGACAGTAACGGGAAGCGACGTTTATGAATTCTCGCTTCAGTTTAAATAAGCCAACGGATTATTCATCTGGGCCACATTGCGTACATCATTTAGACTTGTCTCACTATATCCATCCGTATTTTGATGTCATCGAACGGACGCACTGAAACATCTGCTTAATTTTACGGCCATTTTGATTTTGAAAATCAAATTTCAATCAGAAAATCAGCATGGTGATTTTTATAATCACACCTTTTTGTAATCGCAGGTGTGTGATTGCACTTGTGAAGAATATTCTGAAATAGCTGGAAATATCTGATCAAAAATCCTGAAATATACTTTCCTATATTTTGTACAGGGAAGGAGAGGCAAATATCCTAAAATCGCACCCTGCTCTAAAAGCTTATAAAAATGTTGTCCTATATGTGCACCTTTCAAATTTGTGAAAATAAATGCAGTGAAAAAATATCGTTCTTATAAAAGTATCATCGTTACCTACGACGATACACAAACGGAAGCTAGTCCATTACGCTATTCCAGTTCAAATGCATAACCCTTATGGAAGACATGCCCTTAATCTTCCACATAGGGGGTGTTCATTTCAAAAGGGGGTTACCTGAATGGGTGACTCCATTTGAAATCTACACCCCCTGTGTGGAAGATTTAAGGTCATGTCTTCCAGGGGGTGTATGATTTCGAAACAGAATAGCCCATTAGTCACAATAGATTAGTCCAAAGTTAACTTGCAACGTTTCCACCTGCGTGTATTATGATAGACTAATAACGTGGAAACATCTCCACATGTAGAGCAACCAATCATTCTATGCTTATTTTATTATCGCTATTACAATAATAACATTACAAAATAGCGATGATCCCCCGCGGGCGCTGGGCTGGGATAATGAGAAGTACAGTCACATTATCAACAAATGTGCCCTGTGTCATCATACATACAGTTTATATCAACAACTGGTTTCATCACCCAGTTGCACATAATGCTATATGTATCATCTGTTAATTTAACCCCATGGACATTCATCTAACAGCATTTCTGATTGGTTGTTAACTATAAATGCTCATTTCAATTGCCAATTATGATTAGGCTTTAAACTATTTATGGTCAAACTTGCATTTGCAGATGATTGTATGGGCGGAGCCATAGGCGGAGAGCCATACTTTAATTTTGTTTTGCAATATTTGTTCGCACGTTTAAGGGTTTATCTAGCCACTGTATAGATTGAAAGTTGCAGGGTATATAGTAATCGAATGAAGAAGTAGATAGATTTTCTATAATAATATGTGTTCAGGAGAGGAGATATTTAACAAAAACAAAAACACCCAAGTCCGTCAAATGCACGAATAAGAATACGTGTATAGTATAGGCCTATCCACCATTGGGGAATTGCCGCAGCTGATTAGAGTCGTTCATTTCGATGCGGTACATGATTAGAGTCGTTCATTTCGACGGTAAATAGCGGGCAATGGGTATTTTTGTTTGCTTTTGTGTTGCTTTTTGGAAACACTCGCGCCGCTATAAAGTCGTTAATTTGTTTGCACATACCTAGTCTCCTACACAGCCAATTTGTGTCGGGCGATCCGAACAAACATCGTGATAGCCACATACAGTCTGGCCCGAGGCACAGACTATCAAGTGTTTATTTACCAGTGACCTTCAATAAAATCGATACTGTAGTACAAACATGCTGGGTGTCCCTGAAAGAACTGTTTCGTCAGAAACTTAATTGTTTGGGTATTTTAACGCCACAACTAAACAAAACTAAATACTTTTTGAATTTTAAAAAAAGACGAAATATTAAGATTAGAAATTTAATAACGTGGCATAATCACTGCGCATCATAATTTTTACTTCATTTACTGTATAAAGCACATCTTTTGACTTATTATGACCCCAGATTTTTTTTCTTTTTTGAGAAACAAAAATCCTTCCAAACTTTTACATAGAGCCAAAAATTTACTAGATAAAATTTTTTTATATTGGCATAACAATTCAGGGAATTTTGTTTTTTGTTTGTTAACGTTTGTTTTAATACGCAATCACTCGGGCACACCCTTTCCAACGAAAAATGAAAACTTTAATCTCAACATTTAATTTTGAGCATGGAGAAAGGAAATCATAATTTCCCTCCCGTTTCTCCCCATTTTCCCCTTCTGTTTTTCTTCTCTTTTTTTTTTCATTTTGCTTTTCACCTTTCCACATTTTTTCTTCTCAGACAACCCTTGTTTACCAAAAGTAATAAATTTTATTTAATTTATGACCACACAGCATTCTGTCATCCCTGTCTAGCCCGCTCCAAAGGTCTGACCTGGTTGTTAAACTGGCTCAGGCCAGATGTCAGAACTGCAAATCAAATGCAGCAAGGTAGAGGTTGTAATATCGTGCACATAGCTACCTATACCTTGCTGTGTATAGTGAACAGAGCACGTGTATTTTGCTCACTGGCAATTAATACAAACAGAAGGTATCAATAAATGGGACAGAATGAATGGATCGTTTTCGAAGTTTATGTTGTGATGAAATTTGGCAGTCAACATGTGCGATGATGCCGAGTATAAGGGAACAAACCAAAAGATCAATGACGTCCTATAAACGAAACTAGTTTCGTTTAGGGGGGAGGTTTGTACAAAGCCATGGGTCTGAAGAATGTGTCATTATTATTATGTCAAAATTTTCAACATTTCATTATTACGTTTCTGGCAGGGAGGGAGGGGGTCGGCTGAGAAATGAAACTAGTTACGTTTATAGGGCGTCATCGATCTTTTGGTTTGTTCCTTATAGGGTCTACAGGGTTTTAACAACATGGTGTATCGCCTAAACTTGGTCAGTTGTATTTGTAGAGCTGAATAGATTTCGGGGTCATCCAAGGTCACCCAGGGTTCATCTGAGGTCAAATGACTAAAAAACTGTCATAATGGCACGAAACTTGGTGGGTAGGCTATAGTCAACACTTAGAGTAAAATTTTTGGAAGGTCATTTCGGGGTCATCCGAGGTCACCCAGGGGCATTTGAGGTTAAATTACTAAAAACTGTTATATGGGCTCGAAACTTGGTGGGTATAGTCAACATTTAGATTCAAATTATTGGAAGGTCATTTCGGTGTCATCCGAGGTCGCCCAGGGGTCATCTGATGTCAAATTACTAAAAACTGACATAACAGCATGAAATTTGGTGAGTACAGTCAACATTAAGGGTGCATGCCACTAAATCCGCGTGTGAAGCGGTTTCCGGTAAAAGTTCATCACGACTATAGTCCCAACTTTGCATAAAAAATGTGCAAAATCGGTACAATATTAACAATTTTAGTGTTGCAAATCGTGTTTTGCTAGAACTTGTGAATGTGATCTCTACTAATTTGAACAGAAAACGCGAAAATTTGAGTGATGTTTACGATGATGAGCGCATGAACACACGAGGTCAAAACGCGTTAGCAGTCGGACGTAAACAAGGGAAAATCGGGTCTTTTTATATAGCGCTATTTTTCTCAAAAAGTAGACCTAAAATATGGTGTCATTTTCAGATATGTTATGCAGAATTTTGTTCTGATTAAGATGATATCAAATATATATTTCAAAGTAAGACGTAACTCGACTTATAGCCTAAAACGTGACCCCTATTTTGCACGTAAAGTCTATGGAAAGCTATTTTGTGGCATGTACCCTTTAAGAGTCAAATGTTTGGAAGGTCATTTTGGGGGTAATCCAAGGTCACTTAGGGGTCATCTGAGGTCAAATGACTAACATCTGTCGTATGGGCAAACTGAACTTCCACCGCACGGCTCGGGTTGTTTTGGTAAAGCAATACCAACACCTGTTGTGAACTCGACACCACGAGGGGATATCCAATATCCCAACCCGTGCTCCGGGCATCTTGTAAAACATAAACATTACACAGCCGTGCGGCCTATTACATTTCCATATTATTTCCTTCTTTAATCACCCCACACTCCCCATCCACCATCCAGGCTTCGCCCATACAGGGTTCTGAAAAGAAACTCACATCTAAACACAACCACTACCATACCATCACCCAACAACCTTACACACCAACCGCGTATGCCGAAAACCGCGCAACCCGAGTACCGCTCTAGTCTTATTAATACTTTCCTTGATTGGTTCAAAATTGGAAATGATATTCATTTAGACCAATCAGCAGGTAGTTCTCATGGGGTTAAAGGTGGGTCTGAGTGGAGCATGACCTAGTGGTGTTTGCACTCAAATATTGAGACAAATAAAGCTGACACACAAGAGGAATGGTATTGGGTTCTATAAAGAAGATCCCAAATGAGGTCGCAATACTTCATGGCATGACTCAATTAGCCAATCAGAGCCCCACTTCCATGTTTCTGTTATACCGGGCTAAATAAAATTTTATGACACGTTAACAAAAACTGACCTCGGACCTTTCGGGTTATCATTTACCTCAGTTCTTACCACAATCCATTTCAATTATTTAATTTACCAACGAATCCTTTCCTTTCCTATTTTGAAACACAGCATCCCCAATAGCGTGGGTTTTGACTAGTACATAATACACTATGGACCACAATAACCTCATCCCAATGGCATAGTTCAAAAACCTCAATTAACAATCATAGTGCAGAATTTGACCTCAAGTTGCAGAGTATGAGTTTTTGTACCCAAATTTTCAAAGGTCATTCAATGAATGTACAAATGTATTGGGGTTAAAGGACTTTGCCCTGACTTTGAGCATGTTGTGGATCCTAGTGATATGGGTTACAATTGATTGTCAATGTCAGCGTAGTCAGTGCACAGACTAATGTTATTAGGCTGTCTGGATATAATATTTCTTATTGTCAAGACATGTCAATATCTGTGGTTTGAAAAAAATGCATAAAATCAGTACTAAAGCGATTGAAAATTGTTTGACTGTATTTGTGAAAACATGAAGTCAGTTTTCTTCATATGAGCACCTGTTTATCATAGGACAGTTAAAGGGGTTTAATTTGTGCAGACTTAAAGGTTGAGTCTACAGATGAATCAAATCAATGATGTCCCGAGTCTCAGTTATTTGAGTTGAGTAGTGGTGTAACTTAGCTGGGGTGACCAGATTCAAACCCTTGCCTCCCAAATCGAGTTGACCATATGCTGATAGTTGAGTTGTTACAAGTCTGATGAGTTGAGGATGACTCCCGGGATGACTATATCTTCTGACTAACACCTGTAATGCCATCACTGCCACAGGGTACCCCATAGTGTGGAATTAGTATACCTGTATACTAGTAATTTTCTTGCTCTTCTACATAATTATCCTGGGTGCAACGGTTTATTGTGGTATGTCTGTCTAGGGTGTGCACTTCTTAACAGAAAGACTCCCAATTGTGATTGATGCTTCTTCAGTGGTAAGCAACAATCATTTAACATAAGCTCTAATCTGGAAAAATACATCTCAGTTAAGGTCTTGTGGGTTTAGAGCAGATATCTTACCCTTCCCAGAATCCTTTGCAACATGATGCATCACCTCAGTTCATCAAATGACACTCCTAATTACTTTGTACAGGTTCCACTCCACTAGTTTTCATGTTGAGAATAGACTAGCTGGCTAAACATGGAGATCATGATTGTCATGAAATAAACATATTTTGCAAGATCTGGATGTGCTCTATTCATTGAGGAACTTCTTGTCACTATCGACCCATGATGCACTAGATACTAGATAGCAGATCAGTACCAAAAATTGAAATGGGAGCAATGCATTGTGGGAAGTGTACAATGTCTTCTCTGATAGCACACCATAAATCACTAACAAATATTGTCCCCTAACATTATCTATGACCTGTAGTCTGGAAGAACATTATTTTGTACTGGTTAAAAAATAGCATTATGTCTGGTAAAAATAAGACTTAGAATGAAGTTGAACGCACTATAACAAAAGCTGTGTTGACAATGACCCGACAGACAGTATTGCACCGAATAATGACAAGGCGTTTATTCCGGCACAATTATTATTTTTGTGCTGCCGCAATTTCAAGGTTTTTTCAGCAATTCTTTATTTTCGGTAATTTCAGGCTTCCTTAGATATCTAAGCCCTACATACAAAATAAAATTTTACATGCATTACGCTTAGGCTTATATAGCTTAGCTTAGGTTAGCTTAGCTTACCGTCAGGACACACCATCAAGCTTTCATACATACAAAGAGATTGTTCAAACTGTTCAATCTCAGAAGATTGCAGGGCGGTCATTTCTGTCCATTTTAGTGTCATTTAGTTTAAAATCCACACTACCCCTGTGGAAGATTTTGGAAATACCTTCCACAGGGGGAGTATGAATTTTAAAATAAATGAACACATTAGGCAGCTCCATTTGAAACTCATCCTCCATTTGTGGAAGATTGATATTGAATCTTTCTCAGAGGTTGTATGAATTCAAATACCTAATGTGCTCATTCCATGTGAAATGCATGCTCCCTCTGTGAAAAATATTTCCAAAATCTTCCACAGGTGTGGTGAGGATTTTAAACGGAACAGCCCAATGATGGAAAGTAACAATGATCGTAAACTATCAATCACAAAACATGTTTACTTAATGTATTCAGTAGACTGTAATTACCATTAACACAAAAATATCAAAATGGGTAGACTTAAGTTATAGCTGAAAATTTGTCAATTGTTCACAATGCAAGGTGGGTGTCTGCCGGCAACATTTGATCTTGAGATTCTTTTGTTCCCTATAATAACCAAATATGGCAGATTTCAACACATGGACTGGAATTGAATACATGGCGTTCATTGTAACATAAGCCATGTGCATGGATCAAATGCAGACTGTTTTTTTTTTACATTTTAACAATTTTTCAATAAAATTAATAAAAATAAATAATATAAGAACACTGGTAACAACAAAGCGATATTGTGCTAATAAATATATTTGGAATTCATATGACAAATATTATTGTTCTCAAAATCCAGTATTGAATACCATTAAGTTGACTCAATGAAGCCCATTAATTTTGGTAGTCCAATGCTCCATGAGAGTCACAATTATACAACTTACTAGGAGACTACTTCGATGCAGCTATTCACAAAGCGAGGATTGGGATTTTATCCTCGCTATGCCATAATGTCCTCACTTTGAATGTGTGAAACTCACTATTGTCCTCACTTTTTAATTGAATGCTGGGACAGACACCACAATACCTTTGCACAGCCAGGTCCATGTGTTGTTAAACACAATTTCACTAACGCATCATGGGGAAAGAAAGATTTCCCATTGTGGGCTTGTTCATTAGCACTGAACAAATTGGATCCAAACTTGACACAAAAGTAATAATTTATTGCCCATGTATTCACTGATTTGATCATAAGTTACTGATGAAGCAATAATAATCCATTTGTCAAAAGAAATGTCACTTTAAATCATTGCCAAAAAAGGCATGAAATTTGCCATGCTTTCTTTTGTCAAAAAGCAACAAATGCAATACTACATTTAGGATCTGAAATACTCTATGTCATGACACAGTTCTTTAGTCCCAATATGATTGCATGTTCATAAAAATGCCCTTTGATTTGAATGTGTTGGGTACAAAAACTCATACTCCATGACTTGGGGTCAAGTGTTGAGCTATATTGTTGGGTGGAGAGGTCAGTGAACTTTGCCTGGCATTGAGACCATTTTGACTCAAAATGGGAGCGCTTCATGAACCTTAGGGCTCACATTGCTTGATTCATGTGACTGAGAGAAAATAGCTATCAAGATCTGTCTGTAACTAAAACTATAGGCAAAATAAAATTCTCGATCATGAGAGGATGTACCTTTTGCGTCAGCATACTTTTCATAGAATAACACAATCGCGCGACCTACATGACCGAACCTTGACCTTGTCTAGCAACAACCGTGTGATTGGCCAATTCTTACAAGCTGTGTTTGCACCATAAGCTCCGGTCTTTGCGTAGTACGCTCGCCTCAAATACTTGTGCGTACCCAAGTTGGCTCTCATGATCAAGAATTAAATATTTTGCCTTAATTCCACTCTTCCCAAAGTAAATATAATTATATGAGCAATGAGATTTAAAACCATTGGTCTTCCATACAAAAAGTCATAGATCAGTCATAGATTGGCTGTGTTCTTCAGAGTCATGAGAGTGTCTTGTCCTTTGGAGGGGATTAAACCATTGATCCTCCGTATAGCATGCCTGGAAATTAGTCATGAAACTATTCTATCCTTTAGAGCCATTGGAGTTCATTGTCCTATGGAGGGGGTCATTCCATCATAAATATAAATAGCGATATGACTGACAGCTCTGTCTATTCGGTTGACAATTTCAATTGCATCTCAAATTAATGTAAGCAAACTTATATCAGTTTTTCATTGCACTTTGAAATTGCATCATATTAGGCAATAGTGTACAGACTGGAAGCAAAGGGCTAGTTACCCCCATTGTGCTATTCCATTTAAAATCCACACTACCCCTGTGAAAGATTTTGGTAATATCTTTCAAATGGACTATACACATTAAGGCAGTTCCATTTGTATATCATACACCCTTGGAAATAGATTCAACTTAAATCTACCAGAGGGAGGGTGAATTTAAAATGGAGCTGCATATAATGTGCTCATTCCATTTTAAATTCATACTCCCCCTGTGGAAGATATTTCCAAAATCTTCCACAGGTGTAGTGTGATTTTTAAATGGAATAGCCTTGGCTCAAAATACTGGGACAAAATCTAACAATTTATGCTGGGCATTGTTCTTCAGGCCTCACAGTGCTTGATTACAAGTCAGTTCTATAATGGCCAAATTAGTGCTAACAATGGCTTATTATTACATGCTTTGTAATTGTATGCATTATTCCTGGTTAAGTCATTTTGTGGAGCAACCTCTGGTACAACAGGCAAATCCATTTGAATGATATACAAACTGAACTGCGATAAGATAAGATTTAAAGTCTTATTCTTTATGTACTCAGAATAATATGATCCAAGAGAAGTACTTCTTGTTTTGTTCTTTTGCAGTGTTCTTATCAATGTACGACATGGGGAAGTTACAAATTTCTTTCGGTTCTGCTTTTCAATGAAATCAATGTGTTAGTCAAATATCACAAGATAACATTGATAAATTATTTCAGTTTCACAGTTCAAGTTGTTATTTGCACTATCATGTGATCTCATCTCCAATGGCTCAGTTCACAACCCTCATCTAACAATCTTTGCACAAATTTGACCTCAAGTTGTGGAGTATGAGTTCAAGCATTCAAAAGTCATTATATCCAGACTTATAAGCAACAAATTATATCCTTAAAAGGACTTTGTCTTTACAGATAAAATATGCTTGAGTCAAATACTGATTCTACAGTTTTTTTTATATCATGCTTGATGGTAAGAGGGTCTTTGATAATATTTAGAAATTACCACTAATTTTCTCCATTTTTCCGCTTAGTTGTGCCACACACAAAAAAAAATTACTAGCATTCCAAGTACTTGTCAGTGCAATATTATGGAACATAATCTCCATCCATGATGATGTCTTTTTTGAAGACATTTCTTGTTTATCATAACTCAATTTTGCCACAAAATATAATCTTGTTCCTATCCTTACTGTTGTTTCTGTCCCTTATCAATCATGAAAATGCAGCTTTCTGAAAAGTTTTCAAGCAGAAAAGTTTCCACCTAAGATTGTTCTGCAAAAATACGAGAATTGGTGTGTTTTCTATGCATCTCCTAATACCTGCATACGTGTATAGCATGTGAGTGGATCCCAGGTGTTGGTTCCAGCCTCCAAGAGCTTTACTGGGTTATCTTCAGTAGATAGCAACATTTGACATTATGCATTTGACTACATAGAAAGCATTCATTGGTAATACCATCACGCAATTGCAAGCAAAATTTTGATTAATAGCTCCTGCAGCTTATGATACAACATAATCAGACAAATTTAAATCCATGCTTTGGTGTAATTCACCTGTCGTAGGTTTAGAAACCATGTGCTGAATCTATCATATTATCATTGTATAATTATGTTATTATTTTGTAAATCCAGTACACGATAACGAGATAACCCTGAGGGATCCGGCGCAGACATACAGTGCTTTAATTGGCTCATAGGATTAGCGTTGAACCTGAGTAGACAGATACTATAATAGCATCATAGCTTGAGAATCAGTTCAATGACTCGTATATAAGCTAATATCAACAGATTAATTCCTGTGCCTTGAGGGGATCAGACAATGATGTCCAAATATGATGTTGACAGATATTTGTATTGAGAGATTTTCTTCTTCACTTATTTTTAAGAATAATCTAAAAATTATTTTTGAAGATAATAAAGTTTGATTCTTATGACATTGATATAATGCTTATTCAAAGTTTTGAGTTAAACTATTGTATATTCATCAAAATTTGTACTATCAGCAGATGCTCATAGCAAAGTCCCATAGAGATTTTGGAATAATTCTGGTATACCCTGCACACAAGTATAACCCTAACCCTAATCCTAATCCCAACCCTAATCCTAACCCTAACCTTAACCCTAACCCAAACTCTAACCCTAAAAATAAGATGCGCAGGGTAAACCTGAATTGTATTGAAAACACAGGATGCGCAGGGTAAACCAGAATTGTATTGAAAACATAGGGTGCGCAGGGTAAACTATAGAATTGTAGCGAGATTTTCAGACTGAACTTGGTATATATGCCATTAAAGCCACCACAAAGTTGTTTATCATAAGACAAAAGTGGCACATGTCCTATGATGGAGTACTTGGGACATGTGATCAATGACCCATGATGACTGGATATATGCCAAAATTATTTTGTATCCTATTCACTCTTTTTATCTTTTTATTATTATTTTTGCTATTATTTAAAGTCTGCACGTAGGCCCCCAATATTAGAGGCTTTCCTGACTGGAAAATATTGATTTAATTTCCCAGTGAGGCAAGCCATTTCCCTCCATTTCCCATAATGTTTTTCATCATGTCCATGGGGGTTAAGGAAACATTATTTACCTCTAAAATCCTGAAATTTTCATGGATAACTAAGTTTTCCCATTTTTTCCAATCTGGAAATTTCTATATGCCTATGCGTAAATCGTGGAAATCATTCTTTAAAATAGCCACACCGTATATATGTGGAATGGTTTTCTAAAAGGACACCACACAAGTCGCAAAAACAATGTTGAAAACGATTTTCAAAGAATAAGGAAATGATTGTTTAACAATACATAATCTTACATTATAGTCTGTAGTATCGTCCCATTGTGTGTGCACCCCAGGGGCATGGGTCTGCTGCAGAGGTGGTAGCGGTGGTGTCGGTGTAGGCCACATTAAGTATGAAGTTATAGTCCAAGACACAGTACCAATACACACCAAATAATAGATCCAGGAAGTAACACAAATATCAAACTCTATCAAATATTAGCCCAGATCTGCAAAGCAGTTTCACCAGACTGAAATCTAAAACTGAACGCACACCAACCGAGTCAAGTTCCTAAACCAGTGGTATGCAACGCAATTATGAAAGCTATTTTAGTTTCGATGATATCCTCCACTGGCTCCACCATGAGGGAGTGGTTTATCACCTAACAACACCAACATATTATTAAGGCACCGTGAGCATGTGTCAAATGACCTGGTACCGGTTGTCACGTTAAAGACGTCAAGTGTCCACCAAAAAATTAACTTTCTACCTGGTTAACTCTTTTCAAGTTTTAATATTGTTCATGCCAATTAAATGCATCGAGGAGGGTTACTTTCCTAACTTAACGTAAGAGTGATTTGTGGTGAGGGTGCAAAACTTGATCTTACACAACAAGAATCTTCCGTAAACAGTCCACCATAATATTCATTCAATAAGCACATGGCAACATAATCTCACAACATGCTCATCTGCCCGGACACAGTTGTATAACCCCAATACGTTAGTACACTAATAGAATGACCTTTGCCTGTGTTGGGTACAAAAACTCATACCCAACAATGTAAGGTGAACTTCAGAGTTACATCTTTTCAATGAAGCGTATTGAACAAAGCCACTAAGGATGAGGCCAAAAAATTTACACACGCAGCGCTATCCACTACGCAATGACACTAATGATAAATCTCCATATCATGCTTCAGTGAATCTGTTGTTGGTATTCCTTGAATGCCCGTAGATTGATGATCCAGCGGGCTATGCCACCAGTTGAAATCCATGGGAAGACCTGACATTAATCTTTCACACAATGAGTGGGGAATGGGGTTAACTGACTGGGTGACTCCATTTGAAATCTACACCCCTGTGTGGAAGATTATGGTCATATCTTCTATAAGGGGTGTAAGGATTTCAACTGGAATAGTCCTGAAGCTTGTGTTATTTGGTGTTACCTTAGTAACTAGGTTTTTTCAGACCTGTTTTGCCCAATAGGCAAAAAAATGTTGTTCGGTAGTCGGTCACCTGGTATTTACACTTTTATTTATTTATTTAATGACATCTTTAACGAGGGTAAACCCTGATCAGTGCAAGCACTGCTTTCCACAGGGGCCCTCGATACAATAAAACATAAACAAATGATTTACAAGGAAATAAATGTAAAATAGGCCTACACTTAGAAAGTCATTGCACCAATAATACAAGATATAAAACATATAAATATTATAAAATTACAAACTACATAATATATACAGAGTAATACCATAAAATATTTAAAAGATTAAAACACATGAGACTATAAACAGGATAGACTAGTTAGGTTTGTAAAATGTGCTTCCTGAGCGACTTTTTAAAGTTAGTAATATTGCTTATTTGTTTTAAATTGTCAGGGAGGTTATTCCATGCTGTTGTTCCAGAGTACCTGAAGGAACGTTTACCAGTTTCAGTATGAACAGAAGAATGAAAAACATTTTTATTTGCAACAAATCTAGTGTTGTATGAGTGAATGTTTATTTGTGAGTGAATGTTGTCCCTCAGGTACTCAGGAGCCACATTATTAATACACTTATACATAAGAATAATTCTAAAATAATCAGCCCGCTGATTTACCTTCATCCAATTGAGTTGTTTGTACAAATCCTTCACATGTAAATCCCTAACTTTACACCCAAGAGTCAGTCTGGCTGCTCTGTTCTGTAAGACTTGAATCTGATTAATATATTTACTTGCGGCAGTTGACCAAATTGTACAACAGTAGTCGATGTGAGGCAAGATGATAGCATTACATAAAATATTACGAGTGTATTGATCAATATACCAACTTAACCTTTTAAAACACCAAGTTTTTGTGATATTTTGCCAGCCATTTTTTCAATATGCTTATCCCATTTAAGTTATGGGTCAAACCACATACCAAGATATTTAAATTCATTCACATTCTCAAGAGTTTCATTATTGATTTTTATTTCCAAGTCACCCATTTTTCTAGTTCTTTGGTGTGTTCCAAAAGTCATAACCTTTGTTTTAGAGGCATTAAGTGTTAATTTGTTGGTGTTCATCCATTTAGAAATATGGTCTAGATCTTGGTTTAAACCATGCTCAATTTCAGACTTATTGTTTGAACTAAACAAAACTGCAGTGTCGTCAGCATATAAGACAACCTTACTTTTGTTGATTGCGTTGGGAAGATCGTTTATGAATAAAATAAAAAGAAGGGGCCCCAATATTGAGCCTTGAGGCACACCGATTGTTACTGATTGTTATTGTTACTGTGCAAATGAAGACATATGCTTACCCTAATTTTGAAATGTCTGAAAAATATTTATTTTCCTTTTAGAATTTTTGCATTTAAATTATGATTTAAAACAGTTTTAATAATAGTTCACACTTCTAAATCAGTTAAAAACATAAATGAAGTGATGTAAACATTCATTAGGCTTCATTGGTAAGATCCATACGCAGATTGGAATATGAAATCTTGAAAGAAAAAAAATCTTTATTTGAGGGGATCTGCCTTTTCTTCAAGACTTTATAGAGGAAGCCCAGTCAGAGCAGTTCTTCTGGGGTGATCCCCAGGGTGAGCCAAACCTTCGGGGAGTAAAATGTCCTTGATCATGTTAAGCAAATGTTGCCAAACAAATGACCTTGGTGTGGTATAAACATAGGCACTTGTCAATTGTCACTGATTAATTTGATAACCATGCAGGTTTGGTTCACCTCAGAAGAACTGCTCTGGAGGAACTTCCTCTTTAATACAACAACATAATCCGCACACAAGCAACTATTAGCATGTTTTACTGAGAAAGTTTTGCCATGTTTCAAACTGCATACTGGTAAAGTGTGCTAAATAGCAGCAGTCTGAATACCGGCAAAATGACTTAAGTAGAAAAGTCACATATATACAGCATGCCAGCAATATAGCATTGTTTCACCCATTGAGCACAGACACAACCTATTGCCCTGGTAATAAGAACATTACTTAAGAGCCCCAACTGAGAAAATGACCTGTTAATGTGGGTTTGGTTTGCAGGACCAGGGATATCCCTGGCAGAACCCACAGTGCACAGTTAAGTTTGGCATATTTTTACATAAATTTAACAATGCACTCGGTGAGACTTTGTTCGTGGCAAAAATGTCAATAGCTTTGATTAGAAACATGCATTTTTAATGAAACATTTATAACACCATGTACCATTTTCAACCTAATTAGCATCCCGGGTGATAAGTCAGTTGGTGCAACACTACGTCACCTCATCTAAGCCTAACCCTACGTGTATATAATTTTATGGTCGTGACAACAACATTTAACTGATTGAAAGGTGTGCTCCATTTGTAAATAAAATACAATATCATGCTAGATAGATAGTTGGCCTATACTATCCTGTCGGCTATGCGGAATACAAGGTCAAGGTATTTTGAACCAGGTAATCCCACAAAAGATTGAATAGTGAGATATGGCGACACATAAAATCAAAATATCTTTTCTTCTATTGTATGCCCAAACACAGCCTAGCTCTACTATCTTTTTGTCATATAATCCAAGGGGCTTCAAAACTTTTGTAAAAATCAGCAAAAATAATATTCACAACTTCTGATCTTTTTCTGCTGCCATAAACATTTTCTGTTTCCCCACTGCACTCGTTTGTTCTCTGCAGTATTCTATTCAAATAGATACCATTCTTTTGGGCTTTGTTCCACTTTTCTCAAGTTTTGTCCAATTCTATGCAGCACATTTCTGACCCACTAGAAAAACCCTGCAACAAAACTGCCACCTACGTTTCTTGTGAAAAGCCAAATGCACACAAAATGTTACATTATATGTTAAAGGCACTCCTGACCCTTAAAAAACAAAAGAAAAGAAAAGGCGCTACTGACCCTGAAAAGATAGGCCCTACTACTAGCCCTTAAATTCAGTGAAATAAAAGAGTGAAGTATATAATACTACACATAAATGAATATGAACGCAAGCAACAGAGTCTGCCATGGATAATGATGACCCTAGCTATCTATAACGGCTGTCCTATTATATAGACGCTTCTGTCCATTGAGGACCTAATAAGGCATGACCTATACTAAGCTGACATGACCTAGATTGGTATGACCACAAGGCTGCCTTTGTCACACATAATATATCATAATTATAACCGGGTTATTACCCCTAACACAGGACACTGCTTTTTGCTATCGGAAGTTACAGAGGAACGAAGAAGGAGAGAAGATTTGCTATCGGAAGTTAAAGAAGGAACGAAAAGGAGAGAAGATGAACAAAGAAGTCACTTGGCACTCCTGGGATTCAAACCTTAGGCCCCTCGCATGCCAAGCACACAATCCCTGTCCGGTAGCCACAGGATTTGTGCTGGCCCGGCCAGCGATTCCCTGAGCATCTAGCACTTAAGGTGATTGCATCATCGCATCCCAGGGGATTCATACATGCGCCATGGTTATCATTGTGCTATTTTGTGGTATTTATGCATATTAGGGTTAAAGAGAAGACAATTCCAAGGAATCTGACAATGTTTTTAAAATTTTGAGGGAGATAGCAATGTGCTATTCCAGTTGAAATCCCTACATCTCCATATGGAGACATGACCTTAATCTCCCACAAAGGGAGTGTAAATTGTGGGGTCACCCTTTCATGTAGCATCATTTGAAATTCACACTCTCCCTGTGTGGAAGATCAAGATGATGTCTTCCATAGAGGGTCTTTGGATTTTTACTGCAATAGCCCAATATGAGCACATTCCCAACTAAAAATGACTTCAAATGGTGAAGCATGCTGAATAAGACTTTTCTAATCTGACCTATTGTCCACAATGGTGACAAAGTAGTCTGCTTCCTAACCAATCAAAGTCAGGTATTACCAATAAGGCTGCCAAATGCATTTTTAGCTTATTTTGATGCATTTTGCTTCCCCATACCACACATTTGAAAAATAAAAGTTTACTGGCCCTCTAGAATGCATTCGAGAATTTGAGATACAGTAACAAAGTTCACCAAATGTTGTATGCATGCTAGTTACAGAGCTCTGCTATCTACAGTAGATAGCAATGCGCACATCTTAAGCATTCTGCTTATCGTATTTTTGCTGTTTAAATTAGAATTATGTGAAACTGTTCAGTGCAACAATAATGGAACATGATACATGTATAGTTTGCAAACAGTATTTAATATTATCACCAGTTTTGGCTGACTGTTTTTAGCAATGGACGAGGGTTGGACATGGGAGGGGGAGGCTGCATCACGTAACTGCTAGCCACTGAGACTTACACACTGGGAGGGCGGGTTAGTGTAGTGGTCTTCTCACTCGCTTCTCACCACTGTGGCCCGGGTTCAATTCCCCACGGCGCCACATGTGAGTTTGGTTGCCGATCCATGCTCGTCCTCGCAGGTTTTTCTCCGGTGCTCGGTTTTCCTCCTGCATCTAAAATCGGACCTCTTCCCATATCCCTGTCCAGTCATATCCGGATGGCGTCCCTTAAATTTAGTAGCCTCTGAGCACTATTGGGATTAGCCTGGCTTCGGCCGAATGTTATAAATAAAAAATAAAATCATTTCAGTGTTGAAATATGCAAAGTTTATTTACCGCAATGTTAATATCTCGTTTATAACCTCATGTGTTATAATGATTGATGTATATTGAGTAGTGCATGCCACCTTTCTAACTGTGTGAGACAAATTCCACCATCACACTTGGAGGTGTTATAAAATAGGAGATCGCCCCATCAAACAGTGTTGCCACACTGTGTATTAAACATACAATTGGACTGCCTACAGAATAAATTTCATCAAGATACTATTGTTTCCAGTAATGGATCATCAATAATGAAACTTACAGTTTCCAGAAATAGCCCTACCACAGGGCCTTTTTTTACACGCTATACTCCGAGACACCATGCTATACCAGAGAACTGCTTTTTCTTGGGGTGAGCGGTCACTGGGTTTGGCTGTTCTCTAGGTATAGCAAGTCTCAGAGTAGAGCGTGTTAAAAAAAATTCTGGCTTTGAGACAATTTCATCATAAAAGGTGTTACAAATGAGAAGTCATCCGTTCTGACACAGTTGCCATTATTGTGCCTAAACCACACACTTGGGCTTGTTTTCAGTCTTAACTTTTCTTCTTTTGTATACAATTAAGGTTTTCAGCTGTTTCACATTGACTGTACTAAGGCTTCTGTTTAAAATATCTTTTTGTTTACCCCACAGTTTTACAACATTAGTGTTTCTTGTAGACAAACTGCGCATTATTTTCAAAGTACCAGAAAAAGGACATTTACTGAGGAGTTTGATGCTGTTACAGTTTATCAAAGAATGAAAAAGACTACTTGTTTACCATGGCAACAAAGTGGAATATGGCATTGTGCCAAGGTGATCATCTTCTTTTCACATACGCTTTTAACATCACCTTTATTCTATTTATTAAGGGCTCGGTCACCACCTTTGCACAGTATTTTTTGTGGGACTGAGTGAACATCAAACACACCACATTGCATTCTCAATACCAGGAATGTCCATCTGATATCAAATAATTTTGATTTTTTTTTTAATTTGCGATATAATACAAATTTTTACGGCAAATTATTTTTAAAAATTTAAACATTAAAAACATTTTTTTGACATTTAAGAGTCCTCAAAGTAAACTTATAAATCTAATGATATGTACTTCAAGTCAAGTGTATGTAGCTGGGATGAAAAGCCAACCATCATATGAAAATTTTGACCTTTTTCGTATTGAAAATATCAAAATTATTTGATATCAGAAGGACATTCCTTGTATTAAAAAAATACTGTGCAAAAGTGGGTCACCGAGCCCTTAACTTGCTAGGGATATAAATAAGACCCTGCGAAAATTTGTTGAATTACACCAAATTACAATTTTTACTCAACTCAACATAGCATAATTCAAACAAATATGTAGCAAATTATTTGTCAAATATTGAAATTGAATGTCAATACACAGAATTTTTTCTTTAATACAAATGATTTCTGCATCCTTTTTTATATTCTTTCACTTTGTTGACTTATTTCTATCAGGAACAAAATAGGTTGAGGGCAGCATTTGTCAATCAACTCCAGTAACTTGTTTTTTACCATCAAAGGGTATTGACTATTTTCTATTGTGAACTCTTTTGTTGCAGTCTTTCAACATCAGCATAGTAAGGCTTAATAAATCCCTATACAAATTACTGACACTCTTCGATTCACTCTGACATCTTCCGCCATCTTGACTTTTTTTTTTTAATGTGACTGTAATTGGAAGTTTTTCAATTATAAAACTAAATGACTGTATACACTTTTCACTGATGCTCTTTCATTCATTCCAGCATTAAAAGTCATTGACAATCTTGATTTTTTTTTAATGTGACCCTTTTTGTTAAAGTTTTTCAACATAAGTACATACATTTTTCAATGATACTCTTACATTCATTCCAGCATTAAAAAGCATGTTGACCATCTTGATTTTTTTAATGTGACCCTTTTTGTTAAAATTTTTCAACATCAGCATTGAAAGGCTTAATAAATCCATACACTTCTCACTGACGCTCTTACATTCATTCTGAAATTAAAAGTCATGATGGCCATCTTGATTGTGTCATAATCTCTTCATTTGCTTCATTCACGGCCGAAAGAAGATAAAGAAAACATCGTTGATTGAAAGTTCATTTCTGACCGCACGTGTTGATATTGTATAGCTGACCAATGTCTCATAATGTCAAGATCCGTTACCATAGTAACATCTTCTTAGCGACTATGACGACAATGTGACAAGAGACGTTTCAATTTAACGATAGCAAAACACCGAACGTCGGGACTCTGAGTGTGCCAGACGGCGGTAAGACGATACCCGACTTCAAATTTGAATCTATCGTTCCATGACCCAATTAAAGCATGCACACACACACACGCGCACCCCAACTTTATACCAAGTGTGTGTATTTCATTTTTAATTTCCGCTAAACAAGGACATTTTTAATTTTGGCCCGATCACGGAATAGACAATGACCTCTTGACTGCCTCCTGATTGCGTTATGACTCATTGATGTGAGCCAAAGTTGCGTACTCGCTTGCAAACAGTGGTTACGTTGTAACTTTGCCGCCGCGGGCATAGGAAGAATCCTCTGTAAGCGCATATAGAATCGCTGTAAGCGGATCAATCGACGAGTCTAAATCTCTTCAATGTAACCATTTAGATAGCCACGAGGTGTAAATACAATCACAACTCGCTTGATGGACGAAAGGCTGGCAAAACGACTTGCGGCGGCATCGCATGAGATCCAGTGATAACGACTTTGCCCGTCAAAATATGTTGAACATTTGAACAGGCAGCGTGTTGATCTCCTCATTATCAGTTTTATCATGCCTCTTATCTGATAATATTCCTTTACCGTGTGTGTATACCTGTGCCTGTTATACTGAGATAAAAAGGCAGTATTGGTAAACAAATAACACCAGAAATACTGCTTTTTGACAAAGGAGTACTATTTTATAATCACTCTGCTTCTTTTAAGTAAAAATGAAGTATCTAAAGATTTGTATTTTTTTTACATACAAACCAATGTTGTTGACAAAAGTCAATAGTTACCATAAAAACTCGATAGTTAGCATATGTACTTACTATCGAGCAGTTTTGAAAACATGAAATTTTGCCAAAGTCTGCTGCTTTACCAACAGAGCTAATGGGGTTGAGACACACATTTGCAGGTTTACTTGTTCGTATATTAATATGTGTATCGATGATTTGCACAAAACTCTTTACACTTTTGTGGATGGGGCTCTTCATGTTTGCATGTTTTAAAAGTGCTCGATAGTAAGCACATATGCTAACTATATCAAGTTTTTACGGTATGGTAATCCTGTATAGTACACCATGTTCATTTTTAGACCCTTATCGCCATAATTTTGACCCGTCCCACGCATTGATCACAATATTTTTGACTTGCTAATCCCAGGTAAACCATGAATAATTTCAGTCAATACAATTTTTCCCCTTGATTTCCAACTCTACATGGGTGCAAAGCACATCATAGGTGCAACTTGGGGGTAAATCTGTTGAACAAAAGGTGGAACTTTGAAAGGTTGACATTTGACATGAAGATAATTATGCACTGTATAGGGGTGCTTTATATTTACTACATTTTGGATGTCAAACTAAATATTTTAAATGGATTCAAAATAACATGGGGTTGAATTTTAGGATACCTTGTCCCCAGTCATTGCAACTTAATGTTGAGATGATTTTGCTGTGGTTGTGTAGCTGACATTTTTGCCAATTTCATTCAAAATGTCCATGGAAAGGGTTCCTCACAAAATAGAATAATAGACTGAGGAGCACTAATTGGAGAAGCACAGGTTTACTAACAGTAATTAGTGCATTTAATAAAAGAACATTAATAATCCACAATACAATGAAAGAATATCAATAATCTTATATCCCAAAAATAGCAGAATCATTAAAATTAATGTATTAGTGGTTTAAAATCACATTTTCATTTTTTCTTCATTTTTTGTATGTTACCACTTCCTTTACCTGTAATTAATGACAAATGCTCACATTACTCGCAATTTGAATGATTTCTTGCTGACTCTTCCTGTACTGAGATACTTAAAAAGAGATTTGCTATTATCAGACAATCTAGAAAATCATCAAAAATCAGATTTTTGCATTTTAACCATATACCCTTTGAGTGATAATACTGGACATAACCTAATAAGGGGGAAATGGAGAGGTTGACTGAACAGACTTATGGCTCTACATGCATTTGAATGGAGCTTCAAATATATCAGCTGGTATTTTTAACAACTTAACAAACTTTTCGAGCAATTCCTAGTTGTTTTTTTATCATTTTTATACACCTTCACTGGGATTACTCGCAATTTGAATGATTTCTTGCTGACTCTTCCTGTACTGAGATACTTAAAAGTGATTTGCTATTATCAGACAATCTAGAAAATCATCAAAAATCAGATTTTTGCATTTTAACCATATACCCTTTGAGTGATAATACTGGACATAACCTAATAAGGGGGAAATGGAGAGGTTGACTGAACCGACTTATGGCTCTACATGCATTTGAATGGAGCTTCAAATATATCAGCTGGTATTTTTCACAACTTAACGAACTTTTCGAGCAATTCCTAGTTGTTTTTTTATCATTTTTATACACCTTCACTCAGCAAGGATCACTGTTAGTGGCCTAATTTCCAGCTTTCTTCTGGGAAAACGATACTGGTAATTTTGTTTTCACTAACCTTTACAAGATTTACATAAAAATCTCAAAGCGCACAAACAAATATATTAAGAGTATTGTCCTGAACCAAAATCACCTCTCTTATCCCATAATTTCTCCATCAAATCTGCTTAAAAGCATTGCCCTGGAGAAGGTATCTCACCCTTCCCAGAATCCTTTGCAACAAGATGCATTGATCGCCTCATTACATTAAATGACACTCCTATTACAGTCTGCCGCCTGGACAACCAATTCTTTAGAAATGCTTAGTCGCGCTAAAAGTCGATCGATACATGTAAAAATCAGCACAATTCAGAGATACACCTTTTGCTATGAAATTAATTTTCTCGGTCAAATATAAAGCAATATTTTTTTTTTCTTCAGTAATGTCAGTTAAAAACTTGGTGCTTGATATACATTTTTTTAAATCCTGGTGTTAAAATTAAGCATCAAATTGTGTCTTTTAGTGTGATATTTTTGATTTTTATAGGCCTTGAATTACCTCTTGAGCTTTTTTTTTACGAATTCATGTTTTAGCGCCTCAAACTAACATAGTTTGCTAAAGAAAGATATTTCCCACCTCTGTAAAGCACATCGTGTGGGTCTATATGTTATAGTTTTGTCAGAATTTCCGCTTTTGTTTTACCCTTTTTCCATTCAGTCTCCGAAAATGTCAAACTAAGTAAAAGTAGGCAATGGTGAGTACTTTTATCTCGAGAGCAACCAGCTGAAATAGTCGATATTTCCTTTGTTGTTATCCAGGTCAATTTTTCATTGAAAGCAAATTGCCCGACCAGCGATTAAATCCCCAATTGGGTGTTCTGGTTAAACATGATCAGTAGGAGCGCTTATAGGTCTGGGAATTTCTTTGCTATATTGAAGTTCTGGCAACACTATAGCCATGCCGGTATTCCTATTAAACCCAGGGATATCGATCCACAATGCTAGTATTAGCCTTTAGATTTCACGTGTTGATTTAGAAATTTTTCAGCCGACAGTGAAAGATGGTGAAATCAAAACGGAAATTCTGACAAAACTATGATATATAGCTCACGGTGATGTGCTTTAGAAAGTTGGGGAAAATCCTTCATTAGCGAACTATATTACTTTGAAAAGCTAAAAGGTTGATCCAAGAAAAAGCTCGCGGGCCGAGCTGAAGCCTATACAAATCGAATATCTTACACTAAATGACTGAATTTCAGGCCTAAGTTTAACACCAGGATTAAAAAAAAAAATCAGTATCAAGCATTAGTTTTTCCAGCCATTTACTGAAAAAATGAAAATTATTGCTTTTCATTTGGCTGAGAAAAAAAATTTTACACTTAAAAGGTGTAACTCAAAATTTTGCTCATTTCAACACCAATTTCGATCGTTTGTATTGCCTCATTAAATGACTGAGTGAGCCTTGCAGAACAAAAGAATCGGTTGTGCAGGTAGCTGACTGATTACTGTGTACAGGTTCACTCTGTTTTCATATTGAAAATAGACTGGCTAAGCATGAGCTGGTAGTCAAGATAAACATATTTTGTAATATCTCAATGTGCTCCGTTCATTCAGGTACTTTTTGTCACTATCAACCCATGTTGCACTAGATAGCAAATCAGTACAGAAAATTGAAATTGAAATGCATTGTGGGAAGTGTAAGGTATCTTCTCAAGCATTGCCCGGAATGATACTAATTTCCTTAATGCCGGGCATCGCATCTTTTAAGCCCTCTTCTATTCTTTCAAATAATATTTTGCCGTATTCAGGGAAGACTGAACAAATGTTATCTTACGATACACAAAGAGAGTAAAGTGATTTAAGGGCACATGGAGGAGGGAGAGTTTAGTTTAGGGCAGGCATTAAACAGGGGTACGGTTTCTGGGGTATGGTTAGGGCTCCATGGTTAGGGCTTGTGCAGGGATCAACCTTTGTTTTGTGAGGACACTCATTTTCAAAGCAATTCATCTCCCTGGATTCTTCGAAAAATGTTGTTTGGGGATTTTCCACGCAGACTTTCAGATGTTGACTTTCTTTCTACCAACTTATTGTTATAAAATTAAATATTCATAACATCCGGCTGTTGGTACTGTGAAAGCGCTCCCGGTAAGCGATCAAATTTTAAATAGTGTTGAAGTCAAAACAAGTCTTCTAATTCAACTTATTGTTGTTTTTGCAACCCATCACTATACTAATTTTTCAGAAAAGTGCCCAAAAAGCACACAAATTTTGGTACTTTTAAGGGCACTTTTTCCAGCACTTCTTTCCAATGAAAACCTACCTATCGATATACCAACATTGCTGAAAAGGTACCCAAAACCAAGGCACATCCAGTACACCTTTAACCAGGATATAAGACCCCCCCCCCATTCGTCTAGGGCACCAAGACAGTCACATACAAAAGAACATGTCCAAAATTAGGCATTTGATGGGGCATGGGGCACCCCAAACAAATTGTCAATCTAGTTGCCTTGAATTATTTTGGTCCCCCTTGTGTTAAGGTATGACACATAATAGGTGGACATAAAGACTTTTTTTCCAAAATTTATAAAGCCCAAATTATTACTGAAAATCAAAGCTGCGAATTAGCAAATAAACTGCAAAGCCTATAGTATGGACTTAAAACCACAGATACACCCTATCCCTGCTTTAACAGACTATACGCATCACTCTTCTTAACACATGAACACAACCAAATATGTTAATTTTCTCCGAAATAAAAGCTAATACGTTCAAATCTACTACCGTGTCTAGTTATCAACACATGCCCTTAAAAGTCTACAAGATTTGATAATCGCCAAGTAGCAGCGAAGAGTTCCCGTGAGATATGCAATATAATGTGCTCCCATTTTTTTGCTACGGCTCAGTGATAGCAAATTAGACTTCATGCTTGCCGACTACTTTGTGTGTAGCTTTATAAGCTTTTCTCATAATCATGTTACTTCTTGTGAATTTGCTACAAAAATGGCTCATGAATGTTGTTGTTTAACCTCATGAGAACTACCTGCCGATTGGCCAAAAAGAAGCTTTCATTATCAATTGGACCAATCAGCAACATTGTTACAATAATTTCACCACACTAAAAATTGGGGTGAATTATTTGCAAAGCTCCATTCTGATTGGTGATTAAAATGAAGATATCATATAATTGACCATTCAGAGGCAATGTTAGATCGGCAGGTAGTGCTCAGGGGGTTAAGCATCTCTGAATCAATTTGTTGGTATTCATTTGTTTTAATTTCAAATTTTCTTGGAAATATTTTGATTGTTTTAATGTTGTAAAAACATAGGACAGTAGTCTTTTTTAAGTATCACAGTGAACACAAAGCTCCCTACTCACAGCAAAAAAAAAATTCAACAGATATATTTTCACACAATTATTATCATCTACAAAAATACCCACCATCAATAAAATGGATATACTGGACCACAATAGCCTCATCCCAATGGCATATTAGTTCAATAACCTCAATTAAACAATCATAGTGCAAAATTTGACCTTAAATTTCAGAGTATGAGTTTTTGTACCCAAATTTTCAAAGGTCATTCAATGAATGTGCAAATGTACTAGGGTTAACGAACTGTGCCTTGATAGATGAGCATGTTGTGGATCCTAATGATAGTCTTCACACAAACGACCAAGAAAAGAAATTCAAACGCCTCAGACTAAACTCAAATTGGAATGCACATCTACTGCCTAGTCTCACGGCATGAACAATTCTACGCATCGAAAATGACCCATTTTTTCCATCTCGTTCTCAAACCCTTTTACAGGTAGTCAATTTTACGGTTAATTTCCCCCTCAACATCAAGATGCTGACTCAATAAGAGTTAACTATACAAATGTTTCGCACCGAGAAATAGGATTAACGACAATTTTTATGTGTGTATAACATGCTACATTAAGCCTGATGGGTTTAGTTGTCTTCATCAAAACACCTTCTGTTGTCGCATAAACAGGTGCTTCATTTTAAAAGTGCAATTTTGTCGTCGTTATTATTTCGATTTGGACATCTTTTTTAATATAATCGTAAAACCCTTCACTACCTGTAATTGTGTAATAATAATCGTAAGTATCTAATGTTGGTGTCACTTCAAATGGCATACAAACAATGCACGACTTGTAAGTGTGTGAGCGAGGCTTTGTTTTACAATTTCGGTAGCACATCGTGCATTGAAATGCATGAATGAATATTTTGGAGTGATATGTAGCAATGATGGTATGGTAGACAGGTAATTACGACAGAAGCGCTGTTATGAATAATTTCATCTGCTTACTGGTGACAGATAGATGGCGATGTTATTTTTTTTAAAAACATTTTGCAATTTTTTTGCCCTTTAAAACTCTTGAATTACTACTTCAAGACTGCTCATCTAAAGACCCCATTTTGGAAGATTCAGCATAATCTTGAGAAGTTGGCATTTTTGAAGTGTATGCTTAACTATGAAATGCATGTCATCCCAGCAAACACAAAACGCTTTTCGACATCATTCGCAAAAGGTTATAAAAGGTTGTCAGAAAACGCTTTAAATGTCGGGTTATATAAAGGGTATATTAAGGGTATAAAACGTTTTCATAACCTTAAAAACATTTTTGATAATCTATTGCTCAGCAAACACAAAATGTTTTACAGAAAACGTTTAAATGTCGGGTTATATAAAGGTCATAAAAACGTTTTAATAACATTCCAAAAACATTCTTGAAAACTTGATACAAAGCATTCTAAACAGAATGTTATTTTGGGGTTGAAAAAATATTTTACGAAAAATGTTTGCCCAAAATATTTTCAATAACGTTTTAAAAACGTTTTCATTACCTTTATATAACCCAACATTTAAATGTTATTAAAAGGTTTTGAAAAAAACATTTTAAGAACATTTCTGTGTTTGCTGGGTTCAAATATTTTAACATAATGTTATTTAAGTATTGACAAAATATTTGGCAACAATGTTTGCAAAAATAGTTAAAATAACATTTTTGAAAACATTTAAAAATATTGTTGTAGTGTGTTTTCATACAAAAACGCTTTTAAAACGTTATCATGACCTTTATATAACCCGACATTTTAATGTTATTAAAACGTTTTACCTAAAACCAAAAGCCAAAATATAACTTATTTAAAACGTTTTTAAAAGCGTTTTTGTGTTTGCTGGGATCTCCTGCATCAAGTCTTGCATGTTATCAGAGATCCAAAAGATTTTATGAAATTTGTGAAAAAATTCAGGAAGATATTTTGACCCACTTTTTTTGGCAAAAGACCTCTGTAATTTAAATGTGATACATAACTAAAAGGCCCTTAGCTGAGGAGGGCCTCTACACACTTTACTTGATCACTGTGGCTGAAAATCTGAGAGGCACATACCCTAAGCATACCACAATAATTAAACCATCACAACCAGCTCCAGCTCCCTAGTTGTGTATGGGTTACACAAGAGAGACTTGTATGTCATAATAACTGACCAGTACAGTATCCTAACCAATATTACCACAAGCCTGATATGTAGGCTACTATAAATAAAATACTATGCAATGCAATGATGCATACATACAACTTTCACCTTACATCAATTCGCAACGCTACAAGACTCGTCTATTTTGTACCGATGACAGTACGTGCTGAAAGATTATACATATTATTTCGGTAGCTCTTTAGGTAAAGCGTTCATAATTCATGAAGAGTACTTGTGAAAAATTGATTACTTTTAATTTCATCCCGGCGCATGACGGCAACTTATTCTGCATTTGCAGGCATGAACATGGTGTGCACGTATAAAGTTGCCACATTAGGTGCTTTTACCACCCAATTAGGTGAATTTTGACAAACACAGGAATTTTAAATGTAGACAAACAATGGGAAACTCAAAACTACCTTTGCTCTGTCTTCATGCATCGTGCATACTCAGAATATGAGTAGGCTGTGCTGTACACAATGTACTCTTGACCACACGGATGTCTGCATATCCGCAAACTGCCACCTTGTGCCTGAAAATTCCCAGCAACCCTGATCAGCACATGAAGATAACATATATTTAATCATAATTAACTGTTCCAAAGTGCATATTTATATTTAATTCCTAGATTTACATGGGGTGATCTCATCACCACTTTAATTATTCAAGCATTTCAACAGCATCATTATCATCATCATCAGTTGGACTTCTCAAGCTCTTGATTCTTACAAGGAGAATTGAGATTCCCAAATTTCACCTGTCTTGCCTTGAATTGTCGACCTATCTTTCAGTGAATTTTGAGGGATGTGCCATGCAGAATTCCAGATACTGATTTTCACTACCTATTTTGTGTGGTTTTTGCAATATACCAATTTTCACAAAAAGCATGATTTTCCATAATTGGGTGCTTGTAAGGGTACTTTGCCCAAATGTGCTCAAATGGCACCTAAAACCCGGGGGCACTTCCATGACAGATATGCATCATGTGCCTCGGGATAGACCCCCTTTTTCAAACCGGCTTGTACCCAATGACCCCCTTTTTTGTGTTATGGTCCTACCTATTACCCAATGAACCCCTTTAATAAAAATTCATGTACTTAATGACCCCCTTTTTCTATTTCCTGCTATTCCCAATGACCCCCTTTTAATTCCCTAATTTAGGTGGTATTTGTGTTCTCCTCCAGAAATAATGAGATTTTTCACATTTTCAAGGTGGCCAAGTTGTTTTACGCAGTTTGGCACTTATTTATGTGTACTTAATGATACTCTTTTGGCAATCCTGTACTCAATGACTCCCATTTTACTTTTTGTTACCCCAATGACCATCCTTTTTTCAAAGTTTCATACCGAATGACCCCATTTTTATTCAGGTTGTGTACTGAATGACCCCATATTTTTGTAATTGTACATTTGACCTGAATGCCCCCTACTTTTAACATGGCCGAGGCACACCCCTGCCATTTCAGATAGGGAGGCCTCCCCCAGGCCTAAAATCCACCCATCGTTATACTAAAATCAATGAAAAGGTACCCCAAAACATACCCATATAGTACCTTTAACCATGGAGAACCCCCAACATGAACAAGTGAGAATTTGTGATGTAGTTTTAGTGAAATTCTAATAGTCAGATACTTTGAACATGTTGTCCAAATTTCTCTTTGCAGTCTTAGCAAAAAGGTTAGCCAAACTGCATAGACAATCTTTTTTGCACGATGTCAGCCTGAACAAGACTGAAGAGCAACCAAAAAGCACCCAATATGATTTGCCATAATTGAGCCAAATGCACCAATTGGGCATATTGGTCTCCAATGAAAACCATCTTCCTTCCAGTGAGGTTTGTCAAAAAAAACTTTTGGTAGAAAAGATGTTTCCATGGTAGCAGCCAACTCCAGATTTTGCTTTTTAAGTTTCCAATATACTACCCACCCTGGTACTACAATTGGAACTCCTAAAATGTCCTCCTAAAAATTGGTAACGGTATTTGCCGGGGATATTTGATATAAAAGCAGAATTATATTATGTCATTGCACATTGAAGCTGTAGGTATTTATATTCAAAGGGGGCAGCTTGCAGAATAAGGCCAAGCATTCCGTGAATAAATAAAACAAAAGCACCGCTGCAACAAAAGAAATTTGATATGATTTCTATGTTTTCAAGATAAGGAGTTTCGGAAGCAGTTCTCTGCTCAGTTTCAAGTACGGTAAGTCCTTACTTTACAGCCTCACACATGCTAGATAAAAATTACGAAATGCTAGAAAAGCATTAGCTAAAAAGAAAAGAAAGACACCAAAAACACAAAAATTATACAACTTAAGGACCTGAATAAAATTTGAGCAATTTCTAATTGTTTGAATAATTAAGTTTCCATACCAATGATATCATACTTAATTAATCCAGAATTCAACTCAAATCTGACCCTTCTCAGCATTTTAGGATCTTTGGTTGATTTTTCATTATGTGACACACATCTTCATCAGAAGAAGTCCTACAGTCAGGCTCTGTCACAGGACTCAAATTGTCACAGGACTCAAATTGTCACAGGACTCAAATTGAGTTAAAAAGTAATCAATATTGAGTTCCATTTGACTCATTTTGTTGCTCTGTTCCCCACTCTGTTCCCTTACTCGACATTAATTTTTTTTGACTATTTCTTATTTAGAGTGTACATGCATGACCAACTTGGTTACATGGTTGGTTAGTAAACAGAGTAATGTTTTCCTTTGTTATGGGTACTGTTTCAAAAGGGTACCAAACCACACCTGAAAAATATGCAGGTAAGCATGTTTGTGTCTGTCTGGCTGTCCATGGTTGCACTGTCAGTGCCAGCTACACTTAATCGACAACAATGGCCTCATCCCAATGGCATAGTTCAATAACCCCAATTAATCAATCATAGTGCAAAATTTGACCTCAAGTTTCAGAGTTATGAGTTTTTGTACCCAAATTTTCAAAGGTCATTCAATGAATGTGCAAATGTTTTGGGGTTAAAGAACTGTGCCTTGATAGATGAGCATGTTGTGGACCTAGTGCTAATTATGGTTTCTTCACTCCAAATCATATCAATAATGTTCATTTTACTGCATAAACAGAATTTGCCAAGATTGTGGGCGTTTTATTAAACACTTTGGGGACCGAAGCGTTCAAATGTGAGGGAGCCTAAGGGACTGTTCACAAACACTTGTAAGGGGGGCCTGATGCAAAAAAATTTCATCACAAATTTTTTTCGTCCCCCCCCCCCCCACCTTTACAACCTTCAAAAATTTCAGAGCCCCCCCTTTTTGACATGAAAATTATGGGTCAACCCCATAGAAAAGCATATAAACTCATTTTCCCAGGAAAATTTGTGGTCATTTTTTCAGGGCCCCCTCTTAGGAGGGTCAAAATTTTTCAGGCCCCCCCCTTTTTTGCATCAGCCCCCCCTAACAAGTGCTTGTGAACGGTCCCTAACAGGCAAAACAGTAATCAATCTAAATTCCTAAAACATTGAACACACAATAATCAGTCAACAGTATAAAGAAGGTAATATGCATCATGAACCAGAACTGATAAACATGTTGGGATCAATTTTATAGTGCAAAAGGAAATCAAAGGATAAAGGGACGGCTTAACCTACTCAATGGGCCACAAAAAGACTTCAATAAATATGAAAATAAACATTAACATCTGCATAATACTAATATGCGACGTGTCAAGTCAAAAGGAGACACTTTAGGGCAGGTTATCAATTTTGAGGTTTTTACATATATTAAATAAAGAGATATTTGCTCCGCAATGCAGTTTTCCCCAATGAAATCGGATATTCCTAAGCGATGATATTGAGTTTGTAAGTTATGGTATTATAAAATTGGAAATTGAGATAGCGGCCTTTAAAAATATTATTGACAATGTTGAGAGTAGGAATTACCTTGAAACATGTCTCAAAAAATACAAGATGCCAGTTATATTCCAGTCTGAAACTATCAGACAATATTTTCAACATTAATAACATCACAAATTCGCAACAAACTCAAAATTGTGAAAAAAATCAGCAGATTTTTGGCTATATCTCCATTTTACGATCCTGCCCAAAAGTGTCTCCGTTTGACATGACACGTCACATATCTTAATATAATCATTTTTATAAAGCAAAAAGAATGGGGAAGGTGATCAGAATCAGTTGTAAAGTTTTTCTTAATCACATAATCTACAAAAATTAACTCTCTCCACACCGGTGTCAGCTGCACACAACAAATTTCAAAGTGTTTTTTTAATTCAAAAGTTTCAGAATTGTAAATTTCCATGGCAATATTTGTGGGAAAAATGCATTAATATGAGTACAAACAAGCCTAGTATTAGTTCAGTGGTTCTTAAGAAAGCTCTTGATATTTTGAAACAATATCTCAAAAATTGGAATTTTACATTGAAGTCTATGGCTAGCATGCAGAGCATTAAAGCTATGTTGTAACATTTGCTGAGGACTGTGAGGAGGACGCCCTCTTGCTCAAATGCACGCAATGCATCATGGGACATTTGATTTTCCGCTGACGGTTTAAGTATCATTACTTATACACACCAATTTATTTTTGGCAACAAACCAACAATGAATGTTCCGGTATTCTTTGAATAAAATGTACAGACCTTGATGTCATGTCATGCGAGACAAGATGACATGTACCCGGGCATGTACCATGCGACATAGAACTTGTTAAAACTTGTTGAATGGCGCTGCTTGAAAAGTGATTTCATTATTGCTTCAATTCAAGAATACGAAATGTTAGAAAGTGGACATTTTGGCACCGCATTTTTCACGTATTTGTTTGTTTACTTTAAAAATATAATATTTGATCTAGCAAAATTAAATATAATTTCAAAGTTTTAGGGGCCTGAGCTTTCGATCCTAGCAGGATCTTTATCAAAATTAAATATATACATTTTTATTGTGTATGTTGATCATATTTAAAAATTCTGAAATTACAAACTCTGTGAAGATTTTTTGCCCTTCGGTGTAATAAATTTACCACCTCCAAAAATAACAAGTTTATCTATTGTTTCATTTTTGGCTGGCTCCCAACTTCTAAATACATTTAATTTTCAATGATGTTCCAGAAATATATTATGCATTTACACCTTTACATGTTATTTATAAACGGGCAAGCAAAAAACAGACTCTTTCACCAAGATTCGTAACAGATTGAACAGCGGTGTTACTCAGAGGGCGTATGTCATGATTTTGGCCAAGCGAAAATTAGATTTGGCAATTCGCGATTCTGTAATTGCAATGAGTCAATCTGATTAATGATTTTAGCCAAAATTGGGCCAATTTGTGAAAAAAAATGCTTCATTTTGGCCGGCGCCCAATTTCCAGAAAGTTAACATGGGTCGATCAGCACGTTTTGTAAGGCCAAAAAAAAATATTGTTGTGTTGCCCTCAAGTGGAAAAATGGGAAATTTGGGTAGGACGGTCGGATTATTATTTTTTCTTCTTTTTTTTTTTTTTTTTAAACCTTCAGTTTTTAAAAATCCCCTCAAATATTAAATAATGCTTGTTCAATTAGGGGACATTTGTCAATTTTGACTTCTGGATACCTGTTAGACAACAATTAAAGACTAGTCTTACAATAAAATATTAATTTTAAGTGAAAAACATGGAGTTTTTGAACAAATCTGTAAAAATCATCATTCAAAAAAAAAAAAAAAAAAAAAAATTGCGACCCTGATTTTTCAGGATTTAGGGTAGGACGGTTGAGGGCAACACAACAATTTTTTTTTTTTTGCCTAATGTTCATAACGTAATGTCATGAATGGTGAACATGTTCAGTACAAAGATCTGTTTACATTTTTAAGGTCTAGATAATAATTAATAAAGAAATAGGTTTCATGATCTCACAAACGAAACTGGAAAATCGGAATCTTGCGATCTGAAACAGTTATGCCACCCCATTTGTACTCCTTCTATTTTTCCCTTTTAAATTTAAGTGCAAATGTTCCCCTTGTAAATTGTTCATAGCTTCTCAATTTAATGCAACAACTTTCTTATCTCAGTAAAATGTTCTTCACCCATTTCCATGTTTAACTGGAATTATGCGTAGAATTGCGGATTCATTACATGGTTCGTAATTAAGGCAGCCCCACATCAAAGGTTTGTAAATAAAAGTTTGTAAAAACAAAGAATATGCAAATGAAGTCATTAATATTCATAAATATGACATGACACAAACAATACATCCCAAAAGGTGATGATACTCTATCACCATACCAAGTCCAACGGTGATTGCGTGTTAAGCTTCAGAGTGGAGTAATGGAATTTTGGATAAAATATGCAAATGAGGTAATTAATATTCATAAATATAAACTCTTCACCATAAAATATATTACTGTAAGTCCATATACAACACATTGTTGTGAGGCCAAAAAGTATTACAGGGGCCGGGTTGTGACAAAGTAATGCTCACATGCCAAAATGCACATCTCTTTTCTTAGCATTGGCCAAACTCCCCTGACTAGCTTGTTATAGGAGGTTTGCAATGAGTGATTTACCTTTGGTTTTACCTTCCTAGCACAATAATATAGAAGTATCCATGGAGAGCAAGCCTTGAAATAAGCAGACTGGAACTAGGAGCAATTTGTTTTTGAACATTGGTCCTGGTGCACTGGGATTTTACAAGAACCAGGAGCAATTTCTGAAGAAACAGGAGCAAGTTTCAAATAACAATCCTTTTCTGCATACAACACCAGCAATACAGCATCATGTGCAAAACTGGAACCAGGAGCAATTTGTTTTAGAAAATTGCTCCTGGTTCATGTGAATTTTACAAGGACCAGGAGCAATTGGTGGCTTTACAAGAGCAAATTTGCTCCCCGCGCCCGCTTATTTCAAGGCTTGATGGAGAGAGACAATACGTCGTCCGTATTCCATAGTGGCGTATAGTGGGCGCCATGAATAAACAACTTTTCGAGAAAATCGGGTTTGAAGAAATGCCAATTTAAAATCGAGTTGTGTAAATCAGACATTCATTATATTTTTTAAATGATGTGAAATTTCCGTAGTAAACTAAATAGATTTTATTGTTATATATTTTTCAAAAGAAATAAATACATACTATTGCTGGCAAACTGACAATAAAACTATACGTCACTATGGACAACGAACAAAACGCAATACCCTAACCTTACGTTAACCGTGACGCCACCTCGGTCGCCGTGTAATCCCTATGGCGTTACTTTTAAATCGTTCAGTATTCCATAGTGGCGTATAGGTCCGATACGTGTTCGCCACTATGACATACGATGTTTTTCATTTTTGCCGATATTTCATAATTATAAAATGTGTATAAAAAGTGGCGTATGGTCGATACGCCACTATGGAATACTGAACAATTTCACTTTGTAACTATATCATACATTTAATTAATTAATTACTAATTAATTAGCTAATTATGACTGATGAGACTTAGAAAAAATGAAAGAGAACATCATTAAAAACATATGTGCCAATTTTCAAAAAAATGACCAAAAATCACTATACGCCACTATGGAATACAGCCGACGAATAGAGGTAAAACACCTTGTACTAGTGTATAACACGATGGGACTGCCAGGGTTCGAACCCAGAATCTTCCAATCATGAGTTAAAGCCATATGGCTGTGCAAGTATCCCATCATTTATGTAAGCTTATTGCATTATGCCCTGTAAATGACTATACGATTAATGTGTCATCTACGTCATGAAATAATTCAAACCTCCCATCAATCAATCATCAGTTGCTGTCTTTATTTCATTGGCACATGCCTTGCCCCCTTCCTCTCGCTTGTTGATAATATGTCACACCAATATGTCCTAATGAGGCCATAAACACGATCTCATACCCACGTCAGAAACATTACTGGACTTGCGGACGGTTACCTCCGAATAACATTAGATAATAACATGAATTAACGATAGCGTTAAGGAATCTTTCACGTGAGAGGAGAGAGTATGTGTGTAATAGTTTATGAAAATAACACGGGACAGATGTGTCTGTGATGCACGGTAGCAATTTAAAGTTTAAATCTATTTATGTTATAATGTTTTCATGCTTCAAGGTCAAGATCATGTTTCTTAATATGATTTACAAAATGATGCGTGTAAAGAGATGCACGCTGCTATGGTCATCAATGTTTGGAAGTAATGGAGAAGGTAGTGTCCCGCAGGATGATGTAGTGTTGCTAGAGCTTTGCGTAAGGAGCCCAAACAGGCTGAATTTGATGTTGCTGCAACTTGAGGGAACTTCTGATCAAGGGTGAAAATAAGTTTGGGAAAAAAGTCAGTCCTACATTGTTGTTCACCTGAATTTGTCAGGACCAGGACTCATTTTAGTCAAACAGGACTCACTTTTGCTCTAGTTAAGATAAAATGGTTTAAAATATAATGGCATAGTTCAATAGCATACTTTCAACAATTCCCAAATTCTGACCTTTAATAACAGAACACCTCTTTTTGGTTCACCATTTCCTATTTCTTAATCTTTATAGACTGTATGGTGATGGGCTACGGTTCAGGATAAAAAAAAGTGTAGTCTGGTGTTGTGATTTTTAATCTCAGTGGGCTACAGTAGTTTTAACTCTTGGGCCTGAAACAAGTCCCATATCCTGCTTAATTTCACCCTTGCTTATGATCTCTACCCACCCATTATTTCACTTTTGGGACAACTGCTACCCCTTCCCCACTGGAATTTGTGCCTGTAAATCGATAAAAAAATATTACTTTTCTTTAAATTTAATACCAGAATTGTTGTCTTTTGTCCTGTACCTCATCTAACTCTGTCTCCAGACACAGAGAGTCAACTTTCTGTCCCACTCTGATGCTACCCCGAAGAAATATAACCCTTTAGAGTGAACTTGGGCACAGCTTCATATGGATTTTTCCTAAAGACAATTGACAGTTACTGAAAGCATTTCTGCATTTTAAGAATTTGTTGTCCCGCACACAAAAATGGTTAGACCTATTACAAATTGGGTGTATTTCCATGTGAATACTGCACCCAAAGGAGGGATTTCCAGGCAACACTGACATAATGATGGCTAAAACTAGGGAATGTTAGGTTAATTTTAGCAGCACATAGATGATAGTTTAAGAAAACAAAAGATGCAACAAACATGTTTGTGAGGTGTTTTGGTGCATATGTGACGGTCAGTCAGTCACCTCTCATGGGCAATGCCAATTGAAATCCATACCGTACACCCCCTATGGAAGACATGACCTTAATCTTCCACACAGGGAGTGTGAAATATTTCAATTGGGGTTACCTGAATGGGTGACTCAATTTGAAATCTACACTCCTATGTTTTTCATTGAGGGTGTATGAATCTGAGCTGCTAAATTTGTGCCCTAAACTCTTATCAAATAACCTTACCAAAAAGTCAAAGAGCTAGAGTTTGTAACTGAAATTTACATTAATCCAACACCATATTTCCTCGAATAGACTGGGGGGGGGGGGGGGGGTATTAGCGGTCATTTTTAAAATGATAATTCCCATTAAAATCATTAGGTAAGCTTAAAACTCATGTGAAATGATACACTATGAACTTAGGAACACCGACTTCTGGTTGACAGATTTTCGCCGATTATCGATGCTATTATCGACCAATTGTGTGCAACTTGGTAAGCTTACTACACAAGCTAGCATGGAAACATCAGCATTTTTGAAACATCTTGGTTGCAAAAAGTGGTGGGGCGTTTATTTGAAAGAGGGCGACTATTCCAAGGAAATACGGTAATATTGTACAAGTTATCTATCTTTCTCAAATGTCGCTAAAATTAGCCTCACACCAAAATTCAATTCTAACCAAAACAGATCTAAATACTTCAACCTTACCCTCATTTAAGGGGACTCGGTCTTTTGTGCGTAATTATAGAGGGCCAGGGGATTCACTCTATCATTAACAAAATTATTTGAAGAAGTCAAAGAGCCCTAGGAATAAAAACTGTAGTGTAATTCACGCCAGATACAATTTCTTTATACAACAAAAATTAATTTTTGTAATCGATCAAAAACAAACGCTTTTATATCAATTTTAAATTTAGCCTGAATCAGTAAATATGGTACCTCTCGCCTTTTTTAGGTCAAGGGTATTTTTACCATTATGCAGCGAACCATTGTTGAAGCCATTTCACATACATGTACAAAACATTCTAGAGAAAGAATGAGGACATATAGTGTTGAAATATCTTTTGTTGATTTCAAATGATAATGTCATGAAGTCGTAAATTTTAAGGTCAAATTCCTAAAACCAAAACAAAACATTGCGACGCAGATAATTCCCGACTTTACGCTATTTCATCATCACATCAGTGTCTTTATTATTTGTTTGAAACCTTTCCCAAACGTTAGTGCTATTTAAATGCATAAAATGGCTAATCTATCTTTACAAAAACGCAGCTCTTTTTAGTAAACAAAAGGCTAAAGATGGCATTATGAGATTTATCTTTTATCATTACACTCATCCGCTCAACTGCCACGGTGGCCAAGCGGTAAAGCGCTAGACGCGTAATCGAAGGAAGTTTAGAATCGCTGGTTCGAGTCCCAACGAAGCCTGTGGAAACTTTTTTTTTTTTTTTTTATTCATGATCGCATTCCGAAATGAGTCACTTGTCGGTAAATCATGTATCGTATCCTTAATTCAAAATTATCCTACACCATAGAAGATGATGTTAAAGAAAAAATATAACCATTTGGAACAAATAGACCTAATGGTCCCATCTATATGAATGATATTGGGTAAAAAATGTCTATAAAAGGTTCTCTTCGTATAACTCCTTCCTTCTTACTATTTTCTTTCCTTCTTTCCATTCTTATTTCCTCCTTCCCTTAAATTCCTCTCCCAAAGTTTGCCTACAAAATTTACTGAAGTATGCATCAGATTTATACATCCCATCTACGCTGGGTGACAAAACTGCGCCTATAGCATCAAGAAAGAGAGCGAATCCTTTTAAATTTTCGATGGAGAAACACAGAAACAAATTACCGAGTAACTGATTGTGCCGACTTACACGCGAGTATCATACCGGTCTAATGAATAGACAATTAGTATCATATATCGGGTATCTAATTAAACCCAAACTTAACGAGGAACTCATCAAAAAATATGCCCCAGGGGATGTACCGTGATATAACGAACCTGATTAGTCTCATGTCTGAGAGCTATGTTCGTGGTTAAAGAGATTTTGACACTGAATTCTAAACTTGGGAATGAGTTTGGGTACCCCAATTTGAAAGTCAAGTTTGAAATTAATACATTTGTGTCTGTTACATTATTAGTGACAGGATGTGTCAGAGTGACACTGGGCTGTTCCAGTTGAAATCCATACACCACCTATGGAAGACATCACCTTAATCCCCAACACAGGGGGTGTAGATTTGAAATGGAACAACTCATTTGGGAAACCCCATTTGAAATTCACACTCCCTGTGTGGGAATTTAAGGCCATGTCATCCATAGAGGGTGTCTGGATTTCAACTGGAATAGCCTAAATTTGCTGTGTATGTAAGACAAAATGAACCACTTTAGATGACAGTAACTTAAAACTTTGAGTATCTTTAATCAATTTTAAGTGAAATCCCAACTTTTGTATTATTTTTTTTGGCTGATGCATGACAAGTAACCATCCACCTCCTGTCCTATCTGCTTATTTCTTCACAGAATCAGAGTTTTAACCGGGAGTTTTAATGGGTTTGCTATCAAACAAGTATGGAACTGCCTATAGTCTGTCCACTATAAGATTGCATGACTTTTGGAAAAGTACACAGGTCCCCATGGGAGATAAAGATACGAAACTTTTAGAAAAAGTGTGGCAGGTTTCGTGAATGTTGCCACAACTTGAACATGTCCTTTCTGAAACAAAATTAAAAGACCTGGGTCATGTGCCATCTTATACTGAATAGACTATAGCTTTCACCTGGATTCAGGTCTGACTTCTTCAGGACAAATATTGGGAGTTATATGTAGACTGCCCTCATCTAGTCTGCAGAGTATCATACTGGACTGTCCAAATATAACCCTTAGAAAAAAGTTTTCTTCAGCTGTACTCTGGGGGAATCCTTTAACGGTTCTTCAAAGTGCCATTAAACGTTCTCCAAAGGTTTAGGGAACCTTTTTTTTTTTTTTGGGGGGTCTGAACATAAAAGAACGCTTGTTCCTGAGGGTGCTGCCTACAGGACAGGAAAGTTTTACAGCTTTTTGTGGCGCACTCTACGGAGGGGCCACATATAGGCATGTACTTTGTGAAAGGCTTCTAATTTCACTCTTGCTAGATTTACTCCTTAATTGTTTTGCTAAAATTATGCCCAGCTCAGAAATAAAACCACAATATGCTAGGATTTTATTTTATTATTGTTTTCTGATATGCACGGGATAAAATGATGTGTGTATATTCTTTGTTTAAAATACAAAATTAATGGACTTATAAAAACACCAAATAACCCGTGACCTTTGTATGGTTTAAACCAGTTTACCGCCTCTTAGAACCCGATAGACGGTGACATTTGACCATTCTAATTATGTATGTTTTGAACATGTTTGCACATGAACTAGTTGTTTACAGTGTGAAGAATCTACAACATGCTCATCTATCAGGGCACAGTTCTTTAACCCCAATACATGTGTGCATTCATTGAATGACCTTTGAAAATGTGAGTACAAAAACTCATACTTTGCAACTTAAGGTCAAATTTTGCACTATGATTGTTTAATTGAGGTTATTGATAATATGCCACTGGATGAGGCCATTGTGGTCCATAGTGATTGCACGTGGTGCACCTAATCCTTAAACCAACACCAATTAATTATAGTTGACCAACACAACCACTGACCAATCATTAAACCACTAATTGGTTTATGACTTTATGTGCTTGAATCGACTGCTAACTGATTGTGACCAAAGATATTAGAAGCTCAGTATCTTTGTGGTGACTATCTCTGATAAAAAACATTAATTAACGAAAATCAGTTCTGGTCAGCAGAGAAAGGAATAAATTCGGAAGACATGACTGTGTTGAAGGTCAGAAGTGTATTTGCAAAAATAATATTCATTGTAATGCCTAACTGCTGGGAAGGGTTCCTAGCAAGGTTAAGTGAAAGAAACCCCACTGGCTATTTTGTCTGTTTAAAATAGAGTTCTATGACGTAATTTTGTTATTTATTAATTAATTTTTAGCAGAATTAATAACATAAAAATGGGCTGTGCCCGGTTCATGAAGAATAACGATCGATCTTACCCTTGATTTAACAGGCCTGTCAATTTCTTGGTATTGTTTGATATGAAAGGAGGGTATGATTGTTTTGTATTAGTTTAAGTATTTCCTAGCCTCTCTTAGCCACATGGTTGGCTACAAAAAGCTACAAAAGACACAGAGTATACCTTAGGATAAACTGGCATGAGTGTGCCGACCCCAAGTTTTCAACATTTCAGGATTGTTTCTGGACGGAGGTCGGGTGAAAAACGAAATTACGCTTACATCACTTTGTCGAAATTCGTCGTATGACAAGAATGAGTGTATAGATGACTAGGGGGAAGCTTACTTATTTGTGTCTTCTAGTTATCCATCATATACCCTAGGCCCTGCATAACGAAATTCAACAATATTCAATATCCCAAGCAATATCCTCACTACAATAGGCTCCCAAAACAGAACTCCGACCCCACATAATCAAGAATTGATACGAAGCTTCATTCCATGAAGCATTTCTCTCAGATTTGATCATCTTCTACTCTTCCCTAAAAAAAATCATTATAATACCAAATCTAATCACCATGGAATTCACCATATCCCGTCCAGCTCACATTACGCCACATTCCTTTTTAAAGGAATTTTATTTCCTTAGAGTGTAGCTGTACAAACAAGTATAGGCTAGATAGATTGCCTGTGTAAGAAATAGTGGCTCTGAAAAGAGTCCTTTAAAGGAGATGCTCCATTCCTACTGAATATTCAGTGGCTATACTACTAGTGTCTACTAAAGTCTCTGAAGCTTTTCTGCCCAAACCTGTGTCCCTACCTGCTACTTGTGTAAATAATGTCAATGATAATAATCCAATGCACCGTAATAACAATTCTTCAAAGTTCCACTAATGTTATTTTTGACACATTCCAAGTTAACCATTGTAGGCTGTTAATGTGTTATCATGATCCACACTTCGAGTTTTCGAATGCCATGATGCCAAAATAACAAAACTTCTATAAAAATATCAAAAAATAATAAAAATTCATGTTCTCAAAACCTCATTTGAAATGCTTATGCAAAATGCATTGAAATGAGTACAAACATGCCTAGTATTATTAAAGTTATTTTTTGTATCATTCTATAATGGCTGTTGCGCACATGAAACATTAATTGTTGTATTTCACCTGTATACCTTGTGTAACAGGCCGCACGCTGTGAACAATCACAAATTAGCTTGTTACACAGTAGGCACAAACTCTGAGGAGCTCAGAGGATCAAAACCCTCCGAGGTCCAGTCAGGGGTTTCGTCAATAGGCTATTCCAGTTGTAATCCTTACACCCCTTATGGAAGACTTAATCTCCCACGCAGGGGGTGTAGATTTTAAATGGTGTCACCCATTCAGGTAACCCCATTGGATATTCATACTCCCTGTGTTGAAGATTATGATCATGTCTTCCATAGAAGGTGTGTGGATTGCTATTGGAAGAGGCAACTGCAGACACATTTTGGGGTTTGACACTCAAAGGGAAACTGACCTGGGTCAAACCCCCAGAGATTTTCAGGGGCTTGAAGTTTGTGATGTGCATCCATGATCAGGGTCTTCATGCGGTTTTCCTGCATGATGGTGAGTAGTGCGATTCCCTTTTCTAGAGGCATCAGTCTATATTCAACAGTTCAAACCTGGGCTTGGGACAGCTACAATTAAGAAATAAAATAGTTGGCACACTTTGACTTTCATTTTGCCGCTCCGCTAATTCTGTGAGATGAGTGTGGCGGTTCTAGACACAACATAGCAAAGTTGCAAAAAGTAAGTTCCCGTATTAGATTGTTTTCCCAAATTAATATAACTATATTTCCCCTTCCCTCCTCCATTCCCCTCAATCACTATTTGGGAGCCTGGAGAGCCGAAGGTCACTCTCACACAAAAGTGCCTCCCACCCACGTACGAACACCTCTGAAATGCACCCTTAATGGCGAATTTTCACATAACCAAATTGCACCCCTTAATGGCGAAACACATGCAAAATCCTACCCTAAATGGCGTAGCACATGCAAAAGCCATACCCTAAATGGCGTCAACTGAGAAATATCTAATTTACACCCTAAGTGGCGTAAGCAGGAAAATGGGCTAATTTGATACCCAAGGTGTATTTTTGATGTTGCAGACATATAGATACTGAAGAAAACATGCTCAAAAGTAAAAATAATCAATTAAAAAAGTGTTGAATTTTATTAAATTAGTGCAAACTCACTCAAACAATAATATTACTAACCCTAAACATCTAAGGATTTGGCTGAAAAGGATCCCTAAATGGCGATGCCCTCTGAATAAGTACCCCTTTTTCAAAAAGACGTTGACGACACTGTGTGGTGAAAAACATACCCTTTTAGACGTTTTTCTTGGACACGGGTGCGTAGCAAGTCAAGTAGTGAGTGACCCCCCCAGGGTATGTGCACACAACTTCAACAGGGGTGACATACGATTTCATTCCTACGTATGGAGGCTCAAAACCTTAAGACATTCAATTCTGTCTGAACATGGCTATTGTATAATTGTATCAAACAATCAACGTCAATTTACATTGTTTGTTTTGAGCGGCAAGTCAGAAACTGTTTTCCTTTAATTATTGTCATCATAATGCTGAATGTTGGAATGTTCGAAGTTAGTTTTACGGTACAATAATTTTGTGTCTGCTTATTTCAACTTTGCATGGTTGGCAAAATATGAATAAAAAGAAAGAAATCCTTTGTTCCTCTTTAAACTTGAATGTGATTCCTATGTTGGTTGTATGGTAACCTTGAAATCAACCATACAGTCAGTGACTGTACAACCATATAGTCTCAGTAGTATAACTTTTTTTCACACAGTTTTGCTAAAAGTATGCAAATGTTTGCTCAAAATTTTCCAATTTCATTTTTTTAGTTCACTAAAAGTCCTTTAGGGCATGCAGCAACATTTCATGCCAGAGAATATAGCTTACACTTCCCAGAATCCTTTGCAACATGATGCATCACCTCATTATTTGCTGCCATAGTGCGCGTTAGAGTAACCACTGGTTCAAGCCTGGGCTCATACACCTGTTCCGAATTATGATATACCATAGGTTTTGTGTTGTGATCATTTCGATCGGTGGTTCGTAACAAAAGAAAGCGTGAGCCAGTTGACCTAGCAAAAGTCATATTCTATTTAAACGTGCACTACGCCTACAAATAGCTGATTATACTTTAATTTATACAGGTTCCTTTTGTTTTCATGTTGAGAATAGACTGGCTAAACATGAGTTGATAGTCATGAATTAAACATATTTTGTCAAACTGAGGTACTTTTTGAGGTTCAATGTTGCACTAGATAGCAAATCAGTACAGAAAATTAAAATGGAAGAAATGCATTGTGGGAAGTGTAAGGTATCATCTTCGATTTCATGAGTTCTTTCGCAATCGCAAACATTGCATGCTTTCAAGTATTTTAAGGCCTGGGTAAACTCACAACTAATACTGACAGTTAGCTCTCCTAAACTCCCGAGGTTTGAATGTACTATGTAGACTGACGCCCTCAGTCAGTTAATGGTATGGCTGACGAAATTATGTGTAAATTTTGTGTCGATTTCACCCCCAAAATCAGTTGTTTGAAATGTGTTACATGGCACCAGACTCAGGTACATGGATCTATTTGTGCAGGGATGCAGATTATAGTTAAAAAGTCGACAGTTTGTGATTTTTCCTTCAAATTGGGGCTGAATTCTAATGTTTTTTTACAGGAAAAAAAAGGACTTTTTCAGATTGGCATGAGGTACCTTCTGGTTACGGTTTTCTTTGGAACATTCAGTGCATGATCCTGTCGCACCAGCTCACAATGGCAAATCAAAAGTTGTGCTATTGTTCATGACAAAAGTTGCATGCATATATTTTCTTGTGGCCAACTGGGTCATCACTTTTGTTTTGTTTTTCAATCTTTTGCTAAGTTGCTTCACTTTTGTTTTGTTTTTCAATCTGTGCCAAGTTGCTACCAAGCATAAAGTACAGTGACCTGCTCAGATGGTAGATAATAAAAGACGTTGTCTAGTTTGAATTGCTCATTGGTTTCCATCTTTGTATTTAGGCACTAGTACACATCCAGATTCCGATTGTTACCAACCCCAGAGGTACAATGCTGCCGAACTACTTTGTGGCTACTCTAGAGTACCAGTACCATACCAATCCAGTACCAGTGAGTGTACTGCACTTGAAATTTGGGATTGAATCAAAATACTGTACTGTACTGTACTGATTCCAATGTGTGCACATAAGTGTACCAATACAGGTACTGCCCAGGTACTGCCCAGGTACTGAGTGTACTGCACTTGGAATTGAATCAAAATACTGTACTTACTGACTCCAATGTGTGCACATTAGAGTACCAACACAGGTACTGCCCAGGTACTGCGTGTACTGCACTTGGAATTGAATCAAAATACTGTACTTACTGATTCCAATGTGTGCACATTAGAGTACCAACACAGTTACTGCCCAGCTACTGCATTGGTACTCTACTCTAGAGTCTCAATGAAGTAGCTAGTCAAAAATGTACCTCTGGGGTTGCAGCAATAGGAATCTGGTATAGCACAGTCCTCAAACTTTTTAGAATGATGACAACAGTTGCATTACAATCTTGTTTTCATTTTTTTTTCTTAGTTCCTTGTTTGTCCATTTTTCATATGCCAAGGACAGTACGGATTTCTAAAGATTTGTACATAGAATCCAAGCGCATAATTCCTCCATTATCTCATGTCTACCTCATCAATTACTATACTCATTAATAAACACCTACTCTTTTTCTTCTTGACAATACAATTGACAACCAAAAAGGAAAATTGATCACCTGAAGACTATTATTGGACCATGAGACAATAATATACAACTTGGCTTTGCCAGAGATGCTGTAAAAAGTACAATGGGAAATTCCAGTTGAAATCCATACACCCCCTATGGAAGACATGACCTTAGTCTTCCATATAGGGAGTGGGCATTGCAACTGGGGTTACCTGAAAGCAGGAGCGTAGGAAGATGGCAAAAAGTGGGGCACCCAAAATTGCATGAAGCTGCAAAAAGCTGCAAACAAGTTCAAAATAGTGCAAAAATTGCACAAAGTGCAAAAAAGTGGGGCACCTGAATGGGTGACTCCATTTGAAATATACACTCCCTGTGTGGGAGATTAAGGTCATGTCTTCCACAGGGGTGTATGGATTTCAACTGGAATAGCCCAATACAGCAGGATATTTTAGCGGTATTCATTTTTGCTTGAAAATTTACTAATATGTATAAATATTTTGACTTGCCTATTGTAAATAAAAAATTTGAGTTCCGTATTGTAAATTTAAATCTATTATATGACAATGATTTGTATTGTAAATCCTTGATACAGACTTCCCATTTTCTTATGCATGCCAATATTTCATGCTTTCTAGTATTTTGAAAAAGAAAAAAAGTTCATTTCTTTTAAAATTACAAGGGCATGACAAATTTAACAACTTCCGGTGTATTTAGGTTACTGGGTTGCAGCATGACATCATACATGTAGGAGGCATACATTTGCATGCAGGCAAGTTCTATGGCACTGGCAGTGAATGAATTTGGACTTGGAAGCAAGTGTGCATGATGCAAGGTACTTCATGGATTGTCTTTTGGAATTTGCAAGAGAGCATCAAATAGCTCTCCTGGAGCCTTTAAGGAGAGCTGTTTGGAGCTAATTTACAATAGAATGTAAGGATAGAATGGTCAACTAAGGAGAGCTAAAAATCACTCCTATATCAAAAGGCAGACCTTGGTAGTTGCCTCTCCTGTATGATGTGATGGGTTCAATCCCTGGTTGTGTCAATTTGCTGGGGAATTGCCCGGGTATTGACTTGAAAGAGGCATCACAGATCCTGGAAAGTCTCCATGATCTGTGTTTGAATCTAATCAGAGAAATATAACATGAATCTTATAATTATCTTTGATCCAACTCCAAGAAGTGTTCGGTAAAGACCCTCAGAGGGAGTCATGCATTCTAATGTAACAGCAAAATGTAGTGAGAAGTGACATGGAGCTGAGGAGCTACATGTACATGTATGCCTGATCTTCATCTTAAAGCTGTATTTAGATAAATTATTTTTCAGAATGACCCTATTTGAATATAATCATACATATCACATGAATCTTGGCTTACCAGTATCATGGTAAAAATGTGTCAAATTTTCTTTTTTCACTGCATTGTCTTTTTTATATACATTTCTTGTTTGTTCCTTTATTTCCTTTGCGATAGCCAAAAACTATTTAGCATAAAATGCAGTCAGAAGTGACAAAGAGCTGGAGGTATAGGGCCAACATGATCTATTAAAGACAAATCATTTCAAGTTTTGAATTATCTTCTTTGAATATTATAATTATTTGAATCTTGAGTACAGCTAGTATGTTTTATTCAACAAGGAAATGTTTTAGTAGACCCTCCAAGGGAATTCTTGACCTCGATGTAAATGAAAATGTAGCAGAAAGTGATATGGAGGTATGCATGTTCTTTAATGCTCTTAGAGAAATAAAAATACAGACAAATCTTTTTTTTTAAGTCTTATTATTTGAATATGAATCTTGGCTAGTGTTTTTGATAGAACTCCAGGGAAGTGTTCAGTGCATGTAGACCCTCGGAGGGAATTCCTGACCTCTGCATAGCCCTGGAAGTGACATCATAGTTGCCTAGGTTTCAGACATGGATCGTGCAGTTAGCTATGTTCTGCTTTTGAACTTCATCCAACGAATATATTCAGTGATTTTGAGCTAACGTTTTTGCACAAATTTTGTTTCATGAAAACCCTACATACTTTAATGCTCTGCCTGCTAGCCATAGGCTGCAACATGAAAATTTGCTCAAAATATCAAGAGCTATGTTAAGAACCACTAAACGAATGCTAGGCTTGTTTGTACTAATTTTAATGCACTTTTCATGCTGATTCCAAATATGGTCATGAACATTTACAATTCTGAATTTTTTTTCAATTAAAAAAAATTAAACTTGTCGCCTGCAAATGACACCCGTCTGGAGAAAGTTAATGTGTACTAGTATAATGTTGAGGAAAAATCATTTTTTCCTGTCATGGGTCATATTATCATAGAGCCCTCCCATACCTCCTGCTGGGATTTCAATTGTAATTATAACTTTCATTGTCAGGATGTAAATATTATTGTAAATTATTTTCTCTAGCAATTTGTAACAACACAAAACATGCCACACCCTAGTCGGGACCCTAGTATCAGGACCAATTTACTCTTGAAATTTGGAGCTGTTTTGATAGCATACAGGTACGTGCCAATTGGGCACATTGTCAGACAGGATAATATCCATGATTCAAGTCCAATTCAGTTCTGATACCGATTCCTGGAGATGTCCCAGATTTTGCTGATTATATACATATCATTATCAATGTCGACGCTACTCCCACTCTATCCGCAATTATCGGTTAATTTGTTTGCCCCCTTTCCTAAAGTCTGCTCCAAAATTGAATATATCATTTGAAAAAGAACCCACTTTCCTTTGAGATAATAATCAACAAACACCCACCATCTCCGTCTCACAAATTGAACTTAAGGGAAACCAACCTAATTGGCTATTCCATTTGACATCCACACTACCCCTGTGGAAGATTTTGGAAATATGTTTCACAGAGGGAGTATGAATTTTAAATGGAATTTTCACATTAGGCAGCTCCATTTGAATTTCATACACCCTCTGAGAAAGCTTTAACCTGAATCTTTCACAGAGGGAGTGTGAGTTTCAAATGGAGCTGCCCTGTGCTAATTCCATTTAAAATTCATACTCCCTCTGTGCAACATATTTCCAAAATCTTCCACAGGGGTAGTGTGGATTTCAAATGGAATAGCCCATTTAGTCTCATTTCCAAAAGAACCTTTCAGAGCCTCTAAATTAATCTTAAAACTCTTGTTGAGTGGTATGAGAGAGAATCAACAGGTTAAAAAAAATCTAAAATGCAACAAAACACTCATCTTTTTTCTTCCAACATTGTACTTTACTCCCAAAATAAGCTATTCTAGTTGAAATCCATACACCCCCTATGCAAGATGTGACCTTAATTTTCTACACAGGGAGTGTGAATTTCAAATTGAGTTACCTGAATTGGTGACTCCGTTTGAAATTTACACCCCTTGTGTGAAAGAGCAAAGTCATGTCTTCCATTAGAGGGTGTATGGATTTCAAATTGAATAGCCCAAGTTTACTACTTTTCTCCCATAATGGGCTATTCCAGTTGAAATTCATACACCCCTATGGAAGACATGGCCTTACTCTTCCATAGTGTGAATTTCAAATGGGTGTCCCTGAATGGGTGACTCGGAACTCCATTTGAAGTCTGCACCCCCAGTGTGGGAGATTAAGGTCATGTCTTCCATAGGGGGTAAAGATTTCACCTGGAATAGCCAAATAAACCAAAGTATCTCCTACTTTACTTAATAAAAGTCAAAGATAATATAATGCGTTTTAACTCAGAAGGGTAGATTTTTCAAACACTTGTACTCCGGATATCCGCACTCCTATTCAGTTGTTTTTCACCGTTTCTACCTACCTCAGCTACCTGAGACAGGCTTTGCAACACACAATGACATTTTATATGTTAATCTTGTCAGGATTTGGAGAAAAAAATGTGAGACTTATGCAAAATGTATGAAAGCAATGCACACTGGGAAATATAACTACATGAATCAAGGAAGGAGCTTAAATGAGTGGGTATCATTACGGGTTATATTTTGTGGTATGATTTGATTTTTTTTCTGCTTGAGTTATACATATTAATAGCAGTTGAATCATAAATTTGTGAAAAATGGGAGAAAATTATTTGAAAAAGGTTATTTTAAATGCTCTATCACCTTTACATCAGTGCAGTAAACTATACATTTTTGAAATCCTAGTAATCAGACGAATAATTTGCTGTATCATTCAACAAGATTGGAGCAATGTTAAATTTATGATTTCAAGATGGCCGCCACTCTACCAAGATGGCCGCTAAAAATGTAAACCATATTTTTTTATAATTTTATGATGTACCAAGTGGAAAAAATGTAAGATTCTACCGAAGATTTCCACAGAACTACATATTATGACACAAGAGTATGTACTAAAAGGTTCACTTGTTTCAGGAAAACTTTGAAATTAGCCCTTTTTTGAAAGAAAAATTCATAAAAAGGTCCCGCACCCCCAAAATAAATCCTGGCTATTAAACCCAGTCTGCCTTGTTATTACACATGCATCCCCAAGCCAAAACACAGCATTTCTTATGTTGTTTATTACATTATACTGCCATACATCAACAGGGTTGAAGACAGCAACTGCTCAGTGCCAGAAGTGGGTAAGTGCAAATAGCTACCCTGTGAACATTTGACAATTTACACACAGTACATGTATATTATACTGATCTACACCATGGGCTCTTTTCCAGGGTCCATGTCTACACATGGCAGCTATTGCACTTACCCACTTCTGGCACTGATCAGCCGATAGCCACATGACCGCAGTAATCGCTGTGGTTTCTAGCAAGTTGCTCCCTAAAAAGGGCAACTTCATGGGTCAAATCATCTAAATTTAGATTTATGTCTGCACATAGAATCTGGACTGAGAAACTACCTGTGCCCACACTGTTGTCAAGTTCAGGTTTCCCCTCTCTCTACAAATACTTTTTTGGGCGAAAAATGCAAAGCATTTTTCGTCCTTATTGCGATGGGTTTTGGCATACTTATTTCCTCACAGCGTTGCAGAATAAAAATAAAATAATCGTGCTGTCTATGTAATCAGGAAACTACAGAGGCGATAGTGTACATTTAAATTTGTCATTACTACTTCATGTTGATATTCAAACAGTGCTATAAAGTTGTCTTACCAAGGAATGTGTTTGTATTAAAAGAAATAATTGTTTTACAACTTGGATGAACTAGAATTACTTTTATGCAAATCCGAAAATTGCAACAGATATTTTTCATTGCTTTAAGATTTAGCGGTATTGCCAGATTGTACGTACAGTTGGGCTACATTAATAGCCTCATTATAGTTTTATTGATACTGGCAAAATACTTGCCTGTATGTGCTTGTTGTTTTGCTTTTAATGATACTTTAAGCACACAGTCAATTAATTTATGTCAACATGACCTTTTCATGAGGCTGTGTTTATATAACTGAATTCATTTATACAAACACAACCTTGAGTAAATTAAACAGAGTACTTAAGGGATTTGGAATGGGCATTTCGATAGTATTTTTTGTGGGACATGAGAGCACATCAGACATTATGGAATTGCATTCCTAATACGAAGAATGTCTTTCTGATATCAAATAATTTTAATTTTTGAAAATCACGATGTAATAGGCCTACAAATTTTATGACAAATTATTAAAATTTGATATTTTTCATATTTTTGATATATAACAGTCTTCGAAGTAAATTTTATTATAGCATACTCTGCTGAAGTGAAGTATGCAGTTGAATCATGGAGCAGCTCTATGATAATGGACTCAGAGAAAAGTTTCATGATCAAATTTAGTTATGTCTACAGAAGCATCATGTTATCTGCATACCACCTACACACTGTGTCAAGTTCAGTTTTCCCTTATTTGAAAACAAAATTCTTAATATAATCTGTTCATTCTGAAGTACAGAGTAATATCACGACACAGCTTTACAGCTCAAAGCATCATCAAATTGAGCTCATTCTACATGGGTCTACTTTTTGCTCCCCCCTAAAAAGGTCCAAATATGTGAGAAAATTGACAACCAAAGATCCATAATATTTTATCCTTCTGCTAATCATTATCACCATTCACCACTCTCATCAGAGATCCTCTATTATGACTGGAAAAAGGGGGGAGGGGTAGGCAAGTGGTATGACAGAACAGGAGGGAATCTGGACTCTGTCCATTATAGATACTTGTAAAGGCTATCAGTTTATTATAAACCTGCAAAAGCATTAAAGAGGGGGCTTTAGCACCAATTCAGCTTGAAATGTGGGGGGGGGGGACAATTAGTCTGAATTGTCAAAAAGTGGCTGAAAAGAACAAAAATTGTGTCATTTTGCCAAAAGGTGGGGGACACATCCCCACAGGATTAACATTTAACACCCATGATTGAGGGGCTCCCCTCCCCCAGCTATGCCACTACCAGATGAATTTCCCTTGGTAGTGCCTGGGATATCCGTTCAGTACTCCCACCCCATATCCAGAATTATTTGAAACATCAGGCCTGCCAGATTATAGCTAACCATATTACTGGGGTTAAGATATGTGAACTTTGATGTATAATCCATGTCTCCTATTCAAGTTCATATTAAATTTAAAAGTATTATTATACAGGAGCATTATAGGTGAAAGGGTATGTGTGGTAGTATTTACTGCTGAGTTTAATAGAAATGGAAATGATAAGATAAATGTTGTATTGTATTCAAATTCACCTCTAGGGAACAACATTTTAGGTAGAATGTTCCAAACAATTAATGAAATAGTGAAAGCCAATGAAATGAAATGAAAAATAATGAACAAATAAAAAATGAATGGATGAATGGATGAATGAATGAATGAATGAACAAAGGAGAATGAATATTATATAATTAACATGGAATGAATGAATGAATGAACGAACAAACAACGAACAAATAAGGTAATACAGGTCTGAAGAATGAATAAATTAATGAGAATGAAAATTATGCAATCAACTTGGAATGAATGAATGAATGAATGAATGAATAATAAATGAATGAATAATAAATGAATGAATGAATGAACGAATGATGTAATACAGGCCTAAGGAAATTATGACCAGAATATCCAAAAGTAAGAAGGGCAAGTGAACCTAATCAGAATGAGGCATCACATGAATAACTCAATGCATCAAAAAGGTGCACTTTGTTTGACAGTCTAACTTTCATATATACTCCTTTGAGACCATCCCCTTCCTTTTTATGGGAATATTTATTTCATGATATTGTCATTTTATAAAACCTGAGTTATGACATTAACAGGTATGCTACCTGGCTGGCTGCAGGGGCCTCCAAGTTCAACTCGGAGAACAAATCAAATATCAAAATGCGCTGCTGCTGCAAACAGAAATACTATGCATGCTACATGTACTTCTGTATACTGTACATCCCAGCATGACAAAAAAAATCACAAAATTGAAAGACTTTTTATCAAATTTCATCCCTATCATATAAAAAACACCTGTTTGCACTCATTTGAATGCATTTTGCATATAGATTTCCAAATATGGTAACATAAATTTACAATTCTGTAATGTTTTAGTAAATTTGAGGGAAAAAGTTACCAACCGTCGTCTGCATGTAAAAGGTAAAACAGCATTCGCTCTGCAGCGTTCATGTTGTATTTCTGCAATAGCATTGGCTCATATCCAATGCTGGGATCACCAGGTCAAAATCTACCAAATGTTTTTTACTTTTGATTTTAAAAATAGATTATAGTGCATTATTTGGAACAGGAAATAAAGAAATTATTGTTGAAATGAAAAGCGTGTAGCTGATCGCTACAGACGCTGTGTGCAATAAACCGTAACATCGCTCGTTGTCTGGGAGACTAACGTGGGTATACCTCGTTTTAATTGTGGATAAAGGAATAATATAAAAAAAGTGATTGATAAATAGACAAGGTCATGGTTGTATAGGATCTATTCACAGGTGAATGCATTAATTGAATCGTCGACGCGGGACATTGCACAATAACTTAACCGATACTCACCATGTGCAAAAAAAAAACCTAGTCAGATAGTCAATGAGTGAGTTGGAATAATAAATGAAACTAAAATTGGATGTGATGATCATGAGAGAGGAGTGAGACAGTCGCCTAACCGACCGAATAAAAAAAAATTGAGAATGATCAAAGACTCTTACCTTAAGTGAGTCGAAACAGGCTGTGACTCGTCCGTTCTCGACGGTAACGGATTTGGAAGGATGCGCGTATTTGCATTCAGTGTCAGTTCTTTTGCATGTTCCTCGCTGATACTCGCGACAAGCTTCAAGCATTAGCCATTGTGTATCTCGCACTACTGCCATACTTTCCCCAAGCTAGCCACTACTACTGCAAAATAGGAGGACGCCTCTTTTTTTTTCCTCTCTTTCACCGTGTGTCTCACTCGACTCTCCCGACGTCGTCGTCACTCACGTGGTTTCCACTTCCTCCTCCTCCTTCAGGGCGCTTGCAGGGCTGGGCTACGGTGGCTGCTTCTAATTCAGCAAGTTATATTTTTTTTTCTGCAGCAGGTAGCTACACTAAAGCTTGCTAGCACACTATGTCGAAACTCATGAATATAGCACACTGAACAGCCGACACTATGCACACATTAAAAAAAAGTACATGTACGGCATAAAGATCTCTGTAAGTCATGTATGTGCTTAGCAACAACAGATTTCTCTCTTTAGCTTGTTTTGTGGAAAGGTCCAGACCTCGTAGTCGATGTGAATTCACTTTTCCAGAGTATACTGCTGCAGGGGTCAGGGATCAGTAGTTGTCTTGGTGTAGAAAAACTCATGTGGCCCATAAGAATTTGAGATTTTCCCCACGCACTGATATGTTTCTTGGATACAAGTTCAGACGGCAATCCAAGGTGGTTCTATAATACACTATAGACAGGCACAAGTTTTACCCCTTTCTTAAACAAAATAATAAAAGCTGGAGCTAGGCGAAGCGGTTTTCCAGTTTTCCCCTTGCGTTTGTTTGGTTGGTTTGCAGATATCAGGCATATAGCAAGTGTATGGACTGAGAGAGTGTATGGCGGCGTGTAAAATGCGGCAGGCCTGAGCTGTCTATACCCTGTAGGAAAAGCGGCAAAAACGGAAAAAGAAGAAAAAGCAAGAAGCAAAAGGTTAGCTATTGGGTTTTTTTTTTGGTTTGCAGGTAAACTTTGGTGGTTTGACATCCTAATTATCAAGTTCTAATAGCCATTCATGCAAAGATAAACTACAGGGTACTGACCCAATTTTACTAGTCAATGACATTACACTTACCGTGTCTTAAATAAATAGCCATTTGTTACACACAGTGTCAGAGTACCCATATTGCAAAAGGTTCACTACCACATGTGCTTGACAGGAATATTCTGCACAGCTGTACAGACTAGCAAATTCAGTGCCATGCATTTTTTTTTTCATTTTTGGCGGCAGTGGTGGGATTCAGACTCTGCATAGCATAGCCCCTTTGCGAGTAACAGGCATCCACACACACACAAACGATAGGTACACAAAATTACCCCGACATGTAGATACTCAACATAATTTTCTCACCTTATTTTTAAAGCAAAGCTAAATCATCTTTATATAGTAGGCTGGCTTGTACTATATACTGGCTAGACAGAGCTGAAGCTATGGTTTTAAGCGCCACAACAACTGGCGGTGAATAACAGTCTTGTCTACCCGGCTACCCCTGCATGCTTGTGTTTAAAATGTACATGTGGTAGCCTAGCGAACGGCAGTCAACAACCAGTTTAACATGTGCCTTTATCCACAATCAGAGGCACTTCTGAATAGTACGGGTTAAAGGTCGCAAAAACAACCAGCCACACACTATTTTGGGGGAACTTCGGTTATAATGATGGCAAAGTCCTTTTGTTCTGACATATTTAGGTCAACTCCAGGAAGGAAAGGAAATTTGTGAGTACACGTCTGTGAGTATATACCCCAAGCACCGACAGAGTTTAACTTTTATATATTCATTTCACACATACATAGCTACGGATAAAAGACAATTCTATATAAACAGCCATTTTGTACATTCGAGCGAGTTCATGCCCTGTTAGTTTTTATGAAGCACATTTCTCCACACACACAGAGGCAGCCGTTTACTTGCTTTACGCTCACAAACGACACATACACTGGTATTTAATATTAGACTAAACCTGCCATAGGGCATTAAATTCCAAAATCTTGTTCAGACAAAGTACAACTATTCATTATTATTAGACACGCATCGTCGCTTTGAAATTTGACAAAAAATGGCTTTGGGAATCAGATTCAAAGTACAATTTTTTTTTGTTTCTCGTCACTAAACCAATTTGGCATCGCGGTAATAAATAGTGTGGTTAATGTCAAATTTAATAACATAATATGGTAATTATGTGGGGTACTACAGTTATTACAGGTGATAAGCATATACATGGTGGTGGCCCAGTTTGAGCTCCTATATATTAACTCTCTTCACGCGGGTGTCAACTGCAGACGACAAGTTTTTAAAAAATTCAAAAATGTCAGAAATGTAAATTTTCATGACCATATTTGTAATCAGCATGAAAAATGCATTAAAATGAGTACAAACAAGCTAGTAGTTCTTAAGATAGCTCTTGATATTTTGAGAAAATATTTCAAAACTATAGCACGAGAGCATGATAACATTCTCAAACATCATTGCAATTAGTTCTGAATCATTTGATCCATTCTAACAAGTTTTGTGTATTTTCTGTAAACCACTGTAAGGATGCCGTAATAATCAACCAAATAAATACTACGGCAAGTAAAATGATAAAAAATCATGCTTTTATAATTCTTTTTTACCTAAAGATCCATATCCTGAAAAAAGATTCCATTTCTATTTCATTTCCTGATATGAGCAAATTTCCTGCACATTTTCCGTCCTAAATGTTCTTCTAAAATCACACAAACATTACATTTAATATTTTCATTCAAAACATTCTGCGATTGATGCAGTTATGGATCAAGATTACCAAATGTTTTTTATACATTTAGTCGGGAAAGCTCATGGTTTTACTTACCCAATGGGTTATTCCATATAAAATTCACACTACCCCTGAGGAAGATTTTGGAAATATCTGCCACAGAAGGAGTATGAATTTCAAATGGAATGAGCACATTGGGCAGCTCCATTTGAATTTCATACACCCTCTGAGAAAGCTTCAACCTGAATTTCCCCTGAGGGAGAGTGAGTTTCAAATGGAGCTGCTAATGTGTTCATTCCATTTGAAAATCATACTCCTTCTGTAGAGGATATTTCCAAAATCTTCCACAGGGGTAGTGTGGATTTTAAATGGAATAGCCCAATGGCTGGTGCTACATTTGTAATACTTATGGTTTAAAATAATTCACATAATTATATTCAAATCTTTTATTTCACACAAAATTAAAGCAAGCTACCAATCAGTACTATTGCTATAGGAACAGAGGAAGAGATTTTTTGTTTATTTTACTCGATAAATAAGGACAAACTATGTCAGTGTATGCACATGGTCAGTGATTAGTTAAAGCCAAACCACATTAATCTGGCAGAAAAAAATTTCCATAATATTAGTGTCCCTCCCATCTCAAACTAGTGTCCCTATTTGTTTTACCAAACCCCTTAATAATTACCAATTTCATATTTCCAAACAAGGGAAACTCAAAAATCTGACTACCCAGAGCCCCAGCACAGGTGGCAACACCAGAGTATCAATATTTGATATTTGAAAAGACCCCATTTCAAAAGACATAATTCACACATTTGCCTATTTTTTCTTTGATTTCAGTTAACACTTTGGTAAAAAGTAATCAATATTATTATGATTATTATAAACAGAATTCTTCAGAATTCTTGGCACAATCAATTTGTTGTGTCTGACTGAATTTGGCTGTTCCAGTTGAAATCCACACTACCCCTGTGGAAGATTTTGGAAATATCTTCCACAAGGGGAGTATGAGTTTCGAATGTAACTGGTCTGGGTTAAACATTTTGAAACCTATATTCCCCCTGTATTATGGCTTTACCTATATCTGCCACAACTGGTGTGAGTATTTCAAATGGAAGTTACCCAATTGTCTATTGTATTCAAAACTCATACTCCCTCTGTGGAAGACATTCTAAAGCTAAATCTTCCACAGGGGTGGTGTGGATTTTAAATTGAATGGCCCATTTGAACCATCAATTGCATGAGCAAAAGCACAGATACACAAACTGTTTGTTAGTTTATCATTAACTTGTTACTGTATCAAATTTAACAGACCTGTAAGATTATCAACAACTAAATTGTAAGGTCAAAGTTTATCTAATAGTCTGTCTGTGTTGTAGCAACAATTTTAGTATTTTGATGATATAGAGTACAAACATATTATTATTCATAACTTGCTCTGTTGATTTTGTGTTTTTGAATAAACAATACAAGTACAAAGTTTTACTACAGGTTCTGAGCGAATGTCCAATCAGATTTTGGCACTGAAATTAGATTTGAATTATGCCAATCAAACATTTTTTTAGGCCTTAGCTATGGATAAAAGTACTTGCATATAGGGGGAAATTGATCATTTCCTTGAAAATCAGGAAAAAAGGTTTTTCTGTATACAAAAGAATACTGGCCCAAATTTTGGAAATTCCAGAAGGGTTTCCCTTTCAGAATTTTTACATTTTGAATTCTAACACAAACATCTTTTACACAGTTTCTAAACTGTTTTAATATATGAAGTGATATACAGTCATTAAATATCCCATCCCACCTATTTAGCATTCTAACAGGGATGTGCCATGGAACTGGGATACCTTTTCCGCAATTTGAAATTCCAGAAGGGTTTCCCCTTTCAGAATTTTTACATTTTGAATTCTAACACAAACATCTTTTACACAGTTTCTAAACTGTTTTAATATATGAAGTGATATACAGTCATTAAATATCCCATCACACCTATTTAGCATTCTAACAGGGATGTGCCATGGAACTGGGATACCTTTTCCGCAATTTTGGTACATTGATTGGTGGATTTTCAGTGAAGACCAGTGCTCCCAATTGGGCAAAAGTGCCTTAAAAGCACCACCCAATTTGGGCAAATTTTGGTGCTTTTGTGAAAACTTTGTATACTGATGAGCTGCAAAACAGCAAAGTCTGTGTGGCACATCCCTGTACAAAATCTTTTGAAGAAGCACCTCGAATGGAGAACTTTTGTGAACAAGCAAACCTTCAATATCCTTTTGGCCTTGTCCAGTACATCATCTATGATTTGCCTCAAAATATGTAGAATGTGGGTGTTTGTGTGGGGGTGTGTACATGTGTGTAATGTTTGCAAAGTTCCTAGTCTCCCTAAATGTCAGCTTTATGCTGACACATTTCAAAAGTATGTTATTTTAGTCCCCACGGATGACAATCCAAAATGACAAATTCCCCACAGTAATTATCACAGAATGCAACTTGGAATAATTGAACCAATTTTCATCAAACTTTCATATCAATTTCAATTTTAAACAAATTACCGACTAATCTAAATGCTGATGATTTTCAAACAAATTTGTCTCAGTTACTTAGTATCCATAATAATAGCAATTATCTTCACCTAATTATTATTTTGACTGCTCAGTGCCAGAAGGGTAAGCACAATAGCTGCCATATGTAGATGAGTACAATATACTGTGTGTAAATTGCCAAATGTTCACAAGGCAGCTATTGCACTTACCATCTTCTGACGCTGAGCAGTTGATTTGTTTGCATACAGTACATTTAGCCTACTCCAAATTCAAGAGATCTGTGCATCTTCCTTAAAATTTAAAAGTCAATTTTAAGAACCGCTGAACCAATACTAGTCAAGTTTGTACTCATTTGAATGCATTTTTCACATAGATTTCAAATATAACATCAAAAATACAAAAATCTTTAAAAAACCAACATTTTGTTATTTTTTAACCCATTTCTTTTACTATTTGTAAGACTACTTAACACTCATGTATGCGGAAAGGGGTAGCTACATCTACCTACGAATAATAAGGTTATCTGTCATTCTATAAACAATCTCCCGTTTCCTTTGTACCTTCATAGCTATAGGCTTATACACTTGAGGTACCGTACTAACGCTACAATCTAGAACATTCTCATCTATCATGGCACAGTTCTTTCAGCCGAATACTTTTGCACATTCACAGAATGACCTTTGAATGTGTTGGGTAACCCAAACTCATACTCCAAAACTTGAGGTCAAGTTTTGAGATATCATGGGTTGATTGTGGGTTATTGGACTATGGCTTCGGAAATGAGACCGTTTTTAGCTCTTAGTTTAAAGATCCCGTACCAAACAACACTCATCATGAGTATGTTATGTTCTTGCAATACACACCATGACTTAACTCTTTTGGATACTAAGTTAGCACATGATTTTGGTTCAAAATTTGAAGTAAAATATTACAATTTTCTTTTGGTCGTTTTAAAAAGTGAAAAAAGATGCATCAAAATGAGGCCAAATACTAGTGGTATTGGGTTAAAAGTTCTTGAGATATTTTAGGTGATGATATAGATTCTGTTGACTTCTTTAGATGCCATGAAAGCTATGATGGTTTGTAAAGTATTAATGTGGTGGTTCTTTAACATCAGTAACACACTGTACACACGTCTATATGCAGAAACCATACTATCCCATCATGCATCATTCTATTGCCTCTAGAAACCAGCGTTTACATGACAGTCAATGTTGAAAACTGAAATAGTTGCTATATGCATAATTAAGTCCCTGACCATATTGTGTACCACAAAATACTACATAAAGTGACAGCAAACTAAGCAACCAATATGATCATCCAAAATCACATATGTGACCGTCCATGGCGAATGAGCCGTAAATTCCTCCCCCGGTCAATTTTGTTTTATTTCGTGTTTAAAAAATCATAAACTTAAAATGGTATATCATTTGACTTCAAACGATATCCAGAAGCGGGGTTATGGTTTGTTAAACTTTGCTCCTTCAACAAAATTATAGCTTTTTACGCTTTTACATGTGTCTCTTTTTCCACATTGTTGGCAATAAATATCAAACAGTCATAATTGGCGGTCATTTCAAATCATCCCCAAGTCAACGAGGTTTAAGAAAGTTCTCTCATTGTTAATTGTTGGTTATGCATACCTGTACAAAATACAATGCCTGGTAACCCACCACTTGAACAGGATTTAGCAATATAAGCAAACAAAGACCAGAGCTATTAAAAGTTCTATAGCCATAAAGGTAGAAGCTTATTATCCACTTCAACAATAGGATTATTGATTAGTTTTTGACTATCAAAATGAGACGGATGTCGGGCCAGCTTAAGTTACCGATGAATATGACCTTCATACACATTTTACACCGTAACTCAGAATACAATTTAGGGAATTTACGGCTCATTTGTGCTGCCGGGTCACATATACGCTTATAAATTGTTTGCTGGGTAACGTTCACACACATGGCTTGCTATCCCCTGGTCTTCTGCTCCGCACCTGAATGGGGGTCGGTGGTTCAAAACCGAGGTGGGAAAAACAAGTTTTCACTTTCACCTCTTTTCTATGTTCCTTCCTTTTTTCCCATCGCCAAAAAGGAGAAAGGGGAATTTAGGGTGATGTTTCATGAACACTGACCATCCTATTCAAATTAAGTAGGCCTACAGCAAGGTTCCATGTGTGATTTGGTGCAATATCACCAATGCATCATGGGAAGGCATTACATTATTCTATTCACTTCTATAACATAAGCCAGAGAAGATATTAACACTTCCCATAATGCATTTCTACAATTTTAATTTCCTATACTGATTTGCTATCTAGTGCACTATGAGTCGATATTCAGTGATGAAATGTACCGCAATGAACAGAGCACATCCAGATCTTGCAAAATATATTTTCTTGACTATCAAGTTAAGTATCGACCCATGTTAGCCAGTCTATTCTCAAATTGAAAACAAAGTGAAACCTGTGCAAAGTAATGGGAATGTCATTTGATGACATGAGATGATATGGCATATTGCAAAGAATTCTGGGAAGGGTAAGATAACCTTCCCTGAGCATAAGCTGCCTTAAGTGATCATACTTATAAAACATGGCTAAATTACCCATTACAAAATTTTCATTTGAAAGGCAATCTGAAATTACGTGCCACATTTTCTTAACCAAATTAGTGTTGATTTTAATGCGCAATAATGATATAAACAATTACACAGTTTTGCATTTTGAGAAGCGCATGGAAGCGGTCGGTGAAAAATAAGCGGCGTTAAATAATTCCAAATTTTCGATAAGCACCAAAAGAAAACATTGTGTTTCTCTGAATGCTTACTCATGTAATTTATATCGTGTATATGGGCCGTGGGTTTTAAACACAATAAGGCCTAATCATGTGCAGTCTGCATAAAAACTTGGTTTCGTTTTACTCTCTCAAGAAAGCTATATTTAGGTCAATCTTCTCATTTTAACCTAGTATTGCTTGGGAATCAAAGTGATATCGGAAACTTGTCGAGGAAACGTTGAACTTTATAATTAAGCATTAATCATCCGATCCAGGGGTTTTGGATACGATATAGTATTAAAGATTTTGTAGGATTATAAGCGCTGCATCTTTAAAAGCTTTTAATATCTTAAAATGGATTTTATGAGAATAATAAAGGAAATCTAAGATAAGACAGCTTGAGTTTAGGAATGTCAGAGTCCATTTCAATGTTTTGCCCTAAAAATTGGTTGTTGTTCTAATTTTTTGGTGTTTCTAGTAAGAAACTTTTAAATCTAGCGTTTATAAATTTCAATTTAAAGGATTACTCTGGGGAAAATCTCAAAAGGCAGGTAATGCTTTTGGTTACATTTTGTTTAGCTGTTTGTTTGTCTGTTGGATTATGAAGAGTTAACTCACATTTATAGAGCGAAATCAAAAATCTCCTAAAAAGGAAGAACAGTAATCAAAAATCCCCTTAAAAAGGAATGACTGATTACATGTATAATTCCAAATGATTTGAATGGGACACTCACACAGCAAAGTAAAATAAACTACAATGTCAATTATATATCATACATTGAAAGCATAGGCCCAGAACCAGGGATCTTAAGTAGGGGCTCAGCCCTCCCCCTCCCCAATAATTTGGATATGGTATGTGGGGGGGGGGCTTAAATACCCTTCTGCCCTTGACCTATTTTTGCCAAATTTGCTGACATCCCCCAGAATAGATCATCAACAACATTTTGGTTATGTCAGTGCCCCATGTTGAAAATCTTTCAAAGTCTTTGCTGCAAGATAGTTTTACAACATAAGACATGGCCAAGTGCGGGGCTATTATGACAATGTCAATGGCAGATAGAATGATGGGGCTATTCCAATTGAAATCCATACACCCCTTATAGAAGACATGGCCTTGATCTTCCACACAGGAGTGTGAATTACCAATGAGGTTACCTGAAGGGGTGACTCCATTTTAAAATCTACACCCATGTGTGGAAGATTAAGGTCATGTCTTCCATAGGGGGTGTAAGAATTTCAACTGGAACAGCCCATGTTACATCTCAATCCCTCCCCTGGTTCAGTTACACTTTAGTAAATGTTGAATGTATGACTCACAATGTTAGTTATTCATGATCGTATTTCATGACACAAGCGACAATATCCCCAGCAAACATACTCTTCTCCTCAAAACATAATCCCATGTTACTAAACATCCCGCTGTTTGTAAATTAGGGATTTTCCCCAACTCATCTTCATGTTACAAACATCACCTTGGTATTGGGTTGTCAATTGGTAGCCCAATTGGGTGCTTTTTTGAAGAGTTTCCCTGTGACTTCAGCCATTTCTTGACATAAAAACCAATGTTTGAGACACAAATTGGGCGACTTTTCGACATGGACGTCTGCAGTTTTCGGTAGTGTCCTGCCCATAGAAATCAATGGGTTTAAGTGAAAAATTGGGCTACTTTTCCATCATTTGACTCATGATTAAGATCAAAATTTTCTGCCAACACCCCTGGTATCCCTACTTTATCCTTCAGTATCTTGACATGATAGAATTATACTTATTTCAATTTCAAAACAAACTTAACTGAACAACTTCATTCCTGCTGTTTGAATATAAAATCAAGTCTGCGGGAACTCCTTATGTTGTGTTGATAAAAAAGTTGTCGAGATCACATTCGAAATCCCACCGCTGCCACCATCAGTGTCATGTCTCAGCATTCCATAGTAGTAGGCAGCTGCTATTCAAGACATGTATGACTGAAGATGGGACATGTGAAATATTCAGTCTGACCAGACCGGACCCTTCTTGACGTCATCGTCCCGTATTTACTAAGTAAATCACGATTATAGATGCGCTTTATTCTCGGATTCCGAGTCTCGGGGTCAATGTCTCAATCCCATGTCTTTATGTATTTAGGTGATTCGATATCATACACGTCCCATAATGCTTTTCTCACATTTCTTGTACTGTACTGATTTGCTATCTAGTGTAATATGGGTCGATAGTGATGAAATAAACCTCAATGAAAAGACCACATCTAGATGTTACAAAATGTGTTTATTTCTTCGACCCATGTTCAACCTAGTCTATTCTAAAAATATGGCCCAAAGATAACCAGTGCAAAGTAACAGGATTGTCATTTAATGAAATGAGGTGATATATCATGTTGCAAAGGATTCTGGGTAGGGTATAATATCTTCTCTGGGTGATGTGCTACTATAAAAGTGATCATTTTTGTGAGTATATTTTTTGTATGCTTTGTTGGATATGAACTGACGTTTCGGGTTTTGGTTAAAATGTGTCGGATTATATAGACCTAAAGGTCATAAAAACATTTTTAAATGTTCTATAATAAAACTAAACAGCATTTTAAAATGTTGCCAAAATTTAATTTCAAAATATTTTTGCCAAACATTTTTGCAAAATATTTTGTCAACACTAAAAGGGGGTGGAGTAACCCTATTGGTTTAGGATATGGATTGTCTTCAAACTTACATACAATGTCAAATATTGTCCCCTTTATGCATCTATGTGAAACATGAGAACATATTCAGCATACTGAATAATTAGCACAATTAGCATGCTAATATGTTGGTACGTGTGAAGCGCATTCTGGTTTGGCATCCCTGAAAGCCTGAAAAGGGGACCCTTGACCGCCTCACATATCCCTGTACCCACTATTATTACATTAGTGCCACCGCCCCTTCCCCCAGCAAAAAACAAACTTTATAGGGGGCTTGAACATAGTGCCACTCACTGCAGTTGAAACTTGTTCCGAGACTTTGGCTGCTCAAAATCAAGAAACAAATGCTATAATAGCAGTGCGACATAATTTTTATTTTTAGAAAAGCTTTTAAAATTCATTGAACACATTTCATCTTCACACCTTTGTAAATATGGCATACCTCAACTTTGTCCATCTTATTATCTCCGCCAATTCCTGACACTAGAGCAAGTTTGTTTACTAATCCTAAACTCATTAGGGAAACTCTAACCCAATTAACACCGTGTTACTAATTGCTTGTATTCATATCACACTCAGGCCCAGTATCATCAAGAGGATTCCGTGCTTTTAAGTTAAACCTTTGCGACGCTCACCGAAACGGTCCTCGCACGAGCTCCCAGCGAGCCGTGGTTTGTCTTCAAATTTGATTTGGATAAAAACTAGGTAAATTAATCACCTTTAAATAACATTGAGCATGTGAAGCCTGTGCATTTAGCCTTGTAGCTACTGATGCAAACGACAAAAACGTAATTTGGTTAAATAATGGCCATAGTCAAAATAGGGCTGCTCCAGTGCTTCTGGTAGCGAAATAAAGACATGCATAGAGTAATATAACCCTGTGCATGACCACAGCACCAAATTTTCGATTTTTTTTTTCAAAAACTCAAAATTTTAAAGTTTCGTGATAAAATTTGAAATCTACACCCAAAATGCATTGATATGAGTACAAACAAACCTAGTATTGGTTCAGTGGTTCTGATTTTTAACAAGGACATTTTGACGAGAACTTGAGAGTTTGATGGCTATTTGCATGCAAAGTGCTTGAAAAAACTTATTATCTTACATGTTGTTTATATAGAGCCAGAGACAAAGATGAGAGCCAGAGGTATTCAAACTTGTACACTGTTTAAACTGGAGTTGACTGGCCTAGTGAGTTCCAGAGAAGATAATTTACACTACCCATAATGCATTTCTTCTGTTTCAATTTCCTGTACTGATTTGTTATCTAGTGCAATATTGGTTGATAGAGACATGTTCCTGAATGAACAGAGCATATCCAGATCTTGCAAAATTTGTTTATTTCTTGACTATCCAGTATCGACCCATGTTCAGCCAATCTATTCTCAACATGAAAACAATTTAGGGCACCTGTACCAAGTAACTCACGGTGTAATTTGATGTAACGAGGTGATGCACCATGTTGCAAAGGATTCTGGGAAAGGTAGGAGATCTTCCCTGGGTGATTTTCATTTCTCTGAAGCTTACTATTCAATTACTGAAAGCAATGATTTCCGGAAGCTAGAAAATACAAATTCAGTTAATGCTGCTGTTATTACTCCTTTAATTCCTGTGATGCCCCAATTCATCAAATACTGGCTATTTTCACCTGACTAAACAACTTTGATCCCATAATCTGTGAGGTTTCATGTTGATTACCTCTTTTTGTTTTTAAAATTATATCAGGTAGCTTTAGCCGTCTGATATGATGTCCTCATACAAAATCTTGCTTTTATTCAATAGGCCTATGTCTATGATTGCAAACATACACAGGTGATTAGTGCAACCTGTAGTGCAGCACGATATATCGTTCAAAAATTGTTTTAACCTATTGCTATGGTAGTTATCCGATTATTACATCACTTCGACAGCAAATTATAGTGACACCTACAAGGTATACCAAATGACTCTAATCATCATAATAATACTTTTTTTCTCACCCTTTTCCACTGACTTTAATTTGCACTATCATGACTTTGTTCTGGACACACAGAATGTAGCCATGGAAAACTCCCACACTGAGAATAAATTGTTTACTAACACAAATAAAGGAACACTTAATTTTGACAACATCATTTGTAAAGCTGCGATATCTCCGAAATATCCTATTTTCTTCATGATTAAACTTGAATAGCACACAGGTGGACCTATTTATCGGACGGCCATGACCTAAATCATATCTCAATACAGAAATAGGATAAATAGGAAAAATATTTTATTTACTTCACTTGCTATTATAGGGCGTATACCTTTATATTCCCCTTTATATTCTGCATTATAAACCCACACATTCACTAGGAGCAACTACATGCTCATCTATTAGGGCACAGTTCTTTAACCCCAATACATTTACACATTCATTGAATGACCTTGAAATTTGGGTACACAAACTCATACTCTGCAACTTGAGGTCAAATTTTGCACATTGATTGTGTAATTGAGGTTATTGAACTATGCCATTGGGATGAGGCCATTGTGGTCCTTAGTGATTATAAACCCACACATTGTATTCATCTAGCAAATACAAATAACCTTTCCACACTGAATTTTTTGCATCGGTCAGCAGCAATGGTCATCAACACCGACATGACCTATTTCCATCTTTCACGCATCATCACCTTCGCCTAGAAATATATGTCCACTGGATGACCAGGTCGTCTATCAATCATCAAAATATAATCTTTGGCAGATTATATTTTCATCACAACATCTTTTAATAAATAGTAATCCTCTTTTGTCTTTACGAAATAATATTCACAAAAATACGAAGCAACATTGTAATAGAAACACCAAATTTAGTATAAAAACACAATTTTACCAAATTTAAAGCTCATCACAAAATTCGGTAAATTAAAGTTCCTGCAAAATTAAGTCTTTTGCTAGTGCACTAAATTAACCTGAAAGGGGAACTACCTCATATCAAAATGCTAATTTTGAAAGTGTGAATTTTGATACTCGGCAAACGAGAAAATTATTCTGTTCAATTTTATTTTGAGTTTCCTTGGGAAAGCTATAATTTTATTCAAATCGTTTTGCATTTCATCTCTACATTATAATGTACTCTCAAATTTGATTTTGAAATTAATCTTCAAATTTTGATATCAATTTTCAATTTTGATTTTCAAATGTTTTGCATTTGATCTGAAATTGTGTAGGCTATTCCAATTGAAATCCATCACCCCCATGGAAGCTATGAAGCTTAATCTCTCACACAGTGGGTGTAGACTTCAAATAGTGTCATCCATTTCAGGTAACCCCATTTGAAATTCATACTCCCTATGTGGAAGATTAATGTAATGCCTTCTATAGGGGGTGTATGGATTTCAACTGGAATAACCAATTATTCACCGCACGATTTTGTATTTGATCTCATACATTTGATCTCATATCAATTATATTTGAATTTAAATAGACTTTTAAAAAAGGCATTTAAAAATGCTTGTTGATAATTAAATTTAGTTATTTTGTAACTAAAACTAATTTTATAGAGATTTGTTTAACAATGATGATCAGAATGAAAGCATGAGAACGAAGAAGAGAATAAACACCCACAGACAGGACCAGACAGGTCCTAATGCGATTCTGATTAGTCCGTTTTGGCTCCTGTGGCAAGCAAAACCAAGTCTTCAACCATAGACTACCTGTTCACTTGTCACTAGCACACCAACAAGGTCACATCAGGTCTTTATCCAAGATCACTTCCTACTCACTAGCCCACCAATCAGATCGCATAACAATCTGATCTGTTGCGGTCCTAATCCGATTCTGATTAGGGCCTATGTGGCAAGCAGAACCAAGTCTTCACCCAAGACAACCTGCTCACTAGCTCACCAATAAGATCACCCCAGGTCTTCACCCAAGACTACTACCTGCTCACTAGCTCGCCAATAAGATCACATCATAATCTGACCTATTGCAATCCTAATCCTAATCCAATTCCGATTAGTCCAATTTGGCTCATGTGGCAAGCAGAACCAAGTCTTCAACCAAGACTACCTACTACTTCCTGCTCACTAGCCCACCAATCAGATCGCATAACAATCTGATCTGTTGCGGTCCTAATCCGATTCTGATTAGGGCCTATGTGGCAAGCAGAACCAAGTCTTCATCCAAGACAACCTGCTCACTAGCTCACCAATGTAATTACCCCAGGACTTTATCCAAGACTACTACTCACATCATAATTTGACCTGTTGCGCTCCTAATCCGGCTCTTCATCCAAGGCTACTACCTGCTCACTAGATCGCAAAGAAGATCACATCAGGTCTTCATCCAAGATTACTATCTGCTCACCAATAAGATCACATCAGGTCTTCATCCAAGACTACTACCTGCTCACCAATAAGATCACATCAAGTCTTCATCCAAGAAAACTACCTGCTCACTAGCTCACCGATAAAATCACATCAGGTCTTCATCTAAGACTACTACCTGCTCACTTAGCTCACCAATAAGTTCACATCAGGTCTTCATCCAAGACTACTCCCTGCTCACCAATAAGATCACATCATAAAACTGACCTGTTGAAGTCTTAATCCCATTCTGATTAGCAAACGGCAACTTGGTTCACATGTTATGACACTACCCAATCACATCAGGTCTTCATCCAAGACTACTACCTGCTCACCAATAAGATCACATCATAAAACTGACCTGTTGCAGTCCTAATCCCATTCTGATTAGCCCACGGCAACTTGGTTCACATGTTATGACACTACCCGATCACATCAGGTCTTCATCCAAGACTACTACCTGCTCACCAATAAGATCTCATCATAAAACTGACCTGTTGCAGTCCTAATCCGATTCTGATTAGCAAACGGCAACTTGGTTCACATGTTATGACACTACCCGATCACATCAGGTCTTGATCCAAGACTACTTACCTGCTCACCAATAAGATCTCATCATAAAACTGACCTGTTGCAGTCCTAATCCGATTCTGATTAGCCCACGGCAACTTGGTTCACATGTTATGACTACCAGATAAGCTTCTTAATTGTGTCTAGTGCAGTGTACTACCAGATATTTGACTTCATTAATCTCAGCATTTGCATGAAAAGCATCAGAACTGCAGGCTATGGGTTGGATAATATGATCTGGTTGAAACAAAATGCAATATTTGGGGAAGAAAGTTGTAAATTTATTAAAACCATGATGGTCCATGATTCCGGTGGGGCCACTATATAGTGGCAAGACTCATGACTGAGTATTTCTGAGACTGATTTGCTACCCTAAACAAGAAGTTGCCTTTTCCCTAACCTTAAACAAGTAATTGATGCAATTATTACCCCTAAACAAGTAAACACACAGAAAAAGTGCTTTTAACCCTAAATAAGAAGATGCTGCCTTGGTCAATTTTGGAAATAATTTGGTCAAAAACATGTTTTTGGGTGACAATCAAGCCCAGCCGACCGCGACAAATATTATTTTTTAGCTTGCCCGATCAGACAGGCAATGGTCAAGAATTGGTTGCCCCAAAATTACCCCTAATCCCAGCAACAATTATCGACGTATTTTGACCAGTTTTATTTGCCTATATCTCAAATTGAGAAATATGGATATATCAGTTTTCATGATGTCTTCTTTAAAACCTTTTTTTGAATAACTAAGAGCCTCAAAGTACTCCCCAGTGTAGTGTACAAAAACTGCTGATAGAGATTTAAAATTGAATTTTTTTAATCTGAACAGTGTGTTGTCACTTCGAAATATTGATAACAGATTCTTTGGATAAGAATCTTATAAATTTCATAGAATATTTCCTTGTGGGATAAAATACCTGAACTTAGGTTTACATTTATACTTCCCCATTATGCTAAATTGAAATTAGTATTTCCAATAATGCATTTAAGGTCAGTACAGCACCTCCCCAGGCTTCTCTTCTTTACACCAAAGGGTATTGACCCGTAATTCTTGTTAACATAAAATAACAAGCTATTTTAGCTGATTTTTCTTGAGTAAAGTTATGATTCTTTTATTATGCTAGGCATTGGACCCATACTGTGCCTTTTATTCATTTGGTTCAATCCACAGAATGCCTGCAACTAAATGAGGAACTGTATGTACCACAAAGGGCATCTGAGGTCATGTTTATTGACTTGTACAAGTCCATGGTCAGTCAAATCAGCTGTTATGTCAAATAATTGCACTCCCTCTAAACAGGGTGTCTTCTCTATTCTGCAATAGGAAAATGAAGGTCATGCCTGAGGTATTCTTGAGCTGAGGCTACCAAGTTAGGCTACCAAGTTGGCTATCCAAGGGCTCCTGAGGGTGCTAGAGCATTCTGTGGTCTGCAGTCTGCACTATACCTTTGATAAAATGGATCAACTGGACAAATCTTGTTTAACCCAGCAAACACAAAAATGTTTTTAAAAACATTATAAACATGTTATAAACATCTTTTGGTTTTGGTCCAAACATTTAAATGTTGGGTTACATAAAGGTCACAAAAATTTTTTAAACAAAAATCTATATCAAAAAACACTACAACAACATTTTTAAAATGTTGTCAAAATGTTAATGTAAATATTTTGGCTAACTTTTTTGCAAAATATTTGTCAACACTTAAATAACATTATGTTCAAATTTTTCAAAAAAAAATTTGAATTTGTAAAACATTTTATACCCTTTATATATGACCCAACATTAAACATTTTCTGTAACATTTTGCATTTGCTGGGAATGCTCCAAATACCACACAGGCAGATTGCATGTCATGCTTCTTTGAAGACAAGAAATTTCTTACAAACCCCATGGATCAGATTTATGTCCTCTATACTTGTTTGTTTCACCTCGATTTTGGTAGTAACATAGGTGCGGCGTATTTTATTGGTCGCAACATGGATCCTGACCACTAACCTAATTCCACAGAGTGTATACGCATGCATACAAGGGCGGTTTGATGGTACGATTGTGGCACAACCACATAAACAAACAAACATCAATACCAAACTGGAGGTTGAAACAATGTATTGTTTCTAGGAATGCCCCAGAACCACCCCAGTCCCTCAGACGTGATATGCTTCTTCTAACATTGTTCCTGCTGACACCTCTTGACATACAGCCCTTGAACCACCCGGGGAACCACCCCAGTCCCCAGTCGTGCTGAACAATGCATGACATACTTCTTGTAACATTGTTCACTTGACACCTCTGACATACAGCATAACATGCCAAATCAAATAATGTGGTCAAATGAGATTATTAAATTCAGGTAACATCAACATCTGGTAGAGAAGGGAGGGCAGCCTTTTCCTGGAATAGCCACTGTACATTGGCATTAAAAAAGTTTCAATTGTCTTATTCCAAATCGACCCAGAAAATTAAAAAATCACAGTCGCATTTAAAAAATATTTTTTGCACTTTAACGATTTCACCTTTCCTTTGCATGTTTTTATATGATTTTTATGTACCGAAACATAAAAGAACATAATTATTTGCTTGTTTTAATTTTTCGTGGCAGCTGCGTTTAGTGCAAAATGTGTAAAAATTAATGTTCAGCTAAATTTTTCACTTTTACAGTTAACAGACATATCTGTACACAATTTTACACATTTTTCCTTCAGGGATGAAAGTTTTTTTGCCTGTATTCAGGCTTTTATGTAATCCAGATTTACGCAATTTCTTTTATTTTCAACCCCGTTTTAAGGCCATTCTGGTCATTTTCATGCTGCTTCAGGTTGATTCAGGCTTTTTCTCAAAAGTATGGACATTTATCCCTGTTTCATATATATTTCAAATGTTTTATAAAAATAGTGCTTATGAAATTTCTTTGAAATAATATCAGTTTGTACTTACAGACTAGTCTTGTTTTACCTAGTGCTGCATAGGTCCCCATCTTGTTTGGGAAGAAGATGGACAGAGTTTCAATAAAAGCCATTATCAACACTTGGTTGACTTCAGTAATTTCCCCCACAGTTACGCACTATACCTTTGAAAAAATGGATCAGCTGGACAAATCTTGTTAATAACCCAGCAAACACAAAAATGATTTTAAAAACATTATAAACATGTTATAAACATCTTTTGGTTTTGGTCCAAACAATTAAATTTTAACACAAAATTTTTTTAACAAAAATCTATATCAAAAAACACTACAACAACATTTTTAAAATGTTGTCAAAATGTTAATGTAAATATTTTGGCTAACTTTTTTGCAAAATATTTGTCAACACTTAAATAACATTATGTTCGAATTTTTCGTAAGTTTAAAAAAAAAAAATTTGAATTAGTAAAACATTTTATACCCTTAATATATGACCCAACATTAAAACATTTTCTGTAACATTTTGCATTTGCTGGGAATGTTCCAAATACCACACAGGCAGATTGCATGTCATGCTTCTTTGCAGACTAGAAATTTCTTACAAACCCCATGGATCAGATTTATGTCCTCTATACTTGTTTGTTTCACCTCAATTTTGGTAGTAACATAGGTGCGGCGTATTTTATTGGTCGCAACATGGATCCTGACCACTAACCTAATTCCACAGAGTGTATACGCATGCATACAAGGGCGGTTTGATGAGTACGATCGTGGCACAACCACATAAACAAACAAACATCAATACCAAACTGGAGGTTGAAACAATGTATTGTTTCTAGGAATGCCCCAGAACCACCCCAGTCCCTCAGACGTGATATGCTTCTTCTAACATTGTTCCTGCTGACACCTCTTGACATACAGCCCTTGAACCACCCGGGGAACCACCCCAGTCCCCAGTCATGCTGAACAATTACATGACATACTTCTTGTAACATTGTTCACTTGACACCTCTGACATACAGCATAACATGCCAAATCAAATACCTTGGTCAAATGCGATTATTAAATTCAGGTAACATCAACATCTGGTAGAGAAGGGAGGGCAGCCTTTTCCTGGAATAGCCACTGTACATTGGCATTAAAAAAGTTTCTATTGTCTTATTCCAAATCGACCCAGAAAATTAAAAAATCACAGTCGCATTTTAAAAATATTTTTTGCACTTTAACGATTTCACCTTTCCTTTGCATGTTTTTATATGATTTTTATGTACCGAAACATAAAAGAACATAATTATTTGCTTGTTTTAATTTTTTGTGGCAGCTGCGTTTAGTGCAAAATGTGTAAAAATTAATGTTCAGCTAAATTTTTCACTTTTACAGTTAACAGACATATCTGTACACAATTTTACACATTTTTCCTTCAGGGATGAAAGTTTTTTTGCCTGAATTCAGGCTTTTATGTAATCCAGATTCTGGTCATTTTCATGCTGCTTCAGGTTGATTCAGGCTTTTTCTCAAAAGTATGGACATTTATCCCTGTTTCATATATATTTCAAATGTTTTATAAAAATAGTGCTTATGAAATTTCTTTGAAATAATATCAGTTTGTACTTACAGACTAGTCTTGTTTTACCTAGTGCTGCATAGGTCCCCATCTTGTTTGGGAAGAAGATGGACAGAGTTTCAAGGAAGGGGAGAAAAGAGGGAAACCGGAATGAGAAAATCAATTAATGGACATGAAAAAATATTGAGCTTATCTCAGGGGCTTTCAAATTGAAACATTTGAACAAACACTGGGTCACACAGTCTGAACTAAATCCACTTCGATGTGGTTCTTTTTAAATCCGTATTCAATTATCAAGTGGATTAGTGCAATAGCCATAATGTGTCATTTTTCATCCACATCGTTTTTTTGAGAAGTTGGTTTTTACTTCGCTATAGTTTGCTAGACTGGACTACACTGGACTCAGGAGGCAGCAGACTTCAGGACAGCAATGGATGACAGAAAGTTGTGAAAAGCCATCACAGTTTGAGGACACCACTCGAATTTGGCAAGTAAGTTGATCAACATCAACTAAGTATATAGGCCTACATCCCCCCTATGGAAGACATGCCCTTTATCTTCCACACAGGGAGTGTGAATTTCAAATGGGGTTACCTGAATGGTGGACTCGGGACTCCATTTGAAATCTACACCCTTTGTGTGGGAGATTAAGGACATATCTTCCATAGGGGGTATGGTTTTCAACTGAGAATTGCCCCATTGCAACCATTATTGCAAATCTCAGTCAATGCAACTGTCTAAATTTGTCAAAATTACAAGTTATGTGCTAGTTTATAAAAACACTGAATTGGGCTATTCCTGTTGAAATCCATACACCCCCTGTGGAAGACATGACCTTAATCTTCCACACAGGGAGTGTTGATTTCAAATGGAGTCATTCATTCAGGTACCTCTATTTGAAATTCTTACTCCCTGTGTGGAAATTTATGGTCATATCTTCCACAGGGGTGTATGTATTTCAACTGGAATAGCCCAATAGTGCATGATGGGAAGTCCTAATTCACTGCTATGTATAGAGCCTATGTTTCATGAGCAAGTAAATCATTGACCACGGTGTGTATCCTCTAGCCTATAGGGACAAGTCAAGCCAAGTTTGTGAGTATAACAAAATTAAATGAATGTAAAGGACTGAATTTCTTTCTGTGGCATGCCGGATGGATTAAGTATATTCGACTAAGTGATAGAAGGAACAGGATGAACAGTGTGCGGACATTGGCCAGCAAAATAGCTGAGGAACATGTTCTCATGGGTAAAGATAGTTCTTAACTCTCTCCATGCGGGTGTCAACCACAGACGACATGTTCCAAATTTTTTTATAAAAATTCAAAAATATCACAATTGTAAATTTTCATGACCATATTTGGAATCAGCATGAAAAATGCATTAAAATGAGTACAAACAAGCCTAGTATTCATTTGGTTCAGTGTTTCTTCAGATAGCTCTTGACATTTTGAGGAAATATCTCAATACTTGGACCTTTCATGTTGAAGCCCTATGGCTAGCACACAGAGCATTAAAAAACACAAGGCCTCATTCAGTCTTATATATATACCATTATACACAAAGAAAATAAAGCGTTGCATAACCAGGCCAGTCAAGACACCATAATAAAATGTCCTATATTAGACAATAAGTAGGCCAAATAAGATACTTATAGCTTTAGGATAAAATGATAAAAGCCATTATCAATAACACTTAAATTGTGGGTTTGATTCCACACACAAGGGACATTGCAAACATAGTCAATTATCTGGAAAAGAGTTAAATAATTTGTGTTATCAGCAGTAGATAGCATGATTATCCATCTTCTAATTATGTTACTAGTTGATAATTATAGGAGGGATGTGTTATCAGCAGTAGATAGCATGATCTCGAGTCTTCTGATACTGTTACTAGTTGATATAGGAGGGATGTGTTATCAGCAGTAGATAGCAACAGTCTTCTAATAGTTGATTATAGGAGGGATGTGTTATCAGCAGTAGATAGCAATATTATGAGTCTTTTAATAATGTTACTAGTTGATATAGGAGGGATGTGTTATCAGCAGTAGATAGCATAATTTTGAGTCTTCTAATACAGTTACTAGTTGATATGTGTTATCAGCAGTAGATAGCAACAGTCTTCTAATAGTTGATTATAGGAGGGATGTGTTATCAGCAGTAGATAGCATAATTTTGAGTCTTCTAATACTGTTACTAGTTGATATAGGAGGGATGTGTTATCAGCAGTAGATAGCATGCCATATGAGTTTTCTAATTATGTGATCGTATGTGTTATCAGCAGTAGATAGCAATATTATGAGTCTTCTAATACTGTTACTATAGTTGATATAGGATGGATGTGTTATCAGCAGTAGATAGCAGGTCCTCTTACTTGATTATAGGAGGGATGTGTTATCAGCAGTAGATAGCATGATTATGAGTCTTCTAATAATGTTACTAGTTGATATAGGAGGAACATGTTATCAGCAGTAGATAGCAACAGTCTTCTAATAGTTGATATAAGAGGGATGTGTTATCAGCAGTAGATAGCATAATTTTGAGTCTTCTAATACTGTTACTAGTTGATAAAGGAGGAATGTGTTGTCAGCAGTAGATAGCATTATGAGTCTTCTTAAATACTGTTGTAGTTAGTTGATATAGGAGGAATGTGTTATCAGCAGTAGATAGCATGATTTTCTAATACTGTTACTAGTTGATATATATCTAGGAGAAACACTGTGCAACTGAACTCAACTATTTCAAAAGAGTTTAACATTAACATCATCAGCAGTACCCAGCAAACACAAAATGTTTTCGACATCATTACGCAAAAAGGTTATAAAGGTTGTCAGAAAAGCGTTTAAATGTCAGGAATTATATAAAGGGTATATTAAGAGTATAAAAGCGTTTTCATAACCTTAAAAACATTTTTGATAATCTACTGCTCAGCAAACAAAAATGTTTTACAGAAAAGCGTTTAAATGTCGGGTTATATAAAGGGTATAAAAACGTTTTAATAACATTCCAAAAACATTCTTGAAAACTTGATACAAAACATTCTGAACAGAATGTTATTTTGAGTTGAAAAAATATTTTGCGAAAATGTTTGCCCAAAATATTTTCAATAACGTTTTAAAAGCGTTTTCATGACCTTTATATAACCCGACATTTAAATGTTATTAAAAGGTTTTGAAAAAACATTTTAAGAACATTTCTGTGTTTGCTGGGTTCAAATATTTTAACATAATGTTATTGAAGTATTGACACAATATGTGGCAAAAATGTTTGCAAAAATAGTTTTCAATAACATTTTTTGAAAACATTTAAAAATATTGTTGTAGTGTGTTTTTATACAAAACGTTTTAAAACGATTTTTATGACCTTTATATAACCCGACATTTTAATGTTTTAAAAACGTTTTTACCTAAACCAAAAGCCAAAATATAACCTATTTAAAACGTTTTTAAAACGTTTTTGTGTTTGCTGGGTAGATAGGGTCGCAACAGGGTCAGGGTTTGAAATATGGGACCAATGGCCTGTAAAAATTGGTGTGGGCCTGCAAAATTGACATTATGCGGGCAGAATGTTAAAAAGACACCCCTGCATCACCTCCCAAATAATTCCTGGCTAGGCTACAGGCCTGCCCTCACACATTGCGTTTGCTCTCCTCCTTTAAAAAAGCTGTTTTATGCCACTGGCTCCCCAGCAAACACAAAAACGTTTTAAAAACGTTTTAAATAAGTTATATTTTGGCTTTTGGTTTAGGTAAAAACGTTCTAATAACATTAAAATGTCGGGTTATATAAAGGTCATGATAACGTTTTAAAACGCTTTTGTATGAAAACACACTACAACAATATTTTTAAATGTTTTCAAAAATGTTATAGTAAACTATTTTTGCAAACATTTTTGCCAAATATTGTGTCAATACTTAAATAACATTATGTTAAAATGTTTGAACCCAGCAAACACAGAAATGTTCTTAAAATGTTTTTTTCAAAACCTTTTAATAACATTTAAATGTCGGGTTATATAAAGGTCATGAAAACGTTTTTAAAACGTTATTGAAAATATTTTGGGCAAACATTTTTCGCAAAATATTTTTTTCAACTCCAAAATAACATTCTGTTTAGAATGTTTTGTATCAAGTTTTCAAGAATCTTTTGGAATGTTATTAAATCGCTTTTATACCCTTTATATAACCCGACATTTAAACGTTTTCTGTAAAACATTTTGTTTGCTGAGCAGTAGATTATCAAAAATGTTTTTAAGGTTATGAAAACGTTTTATACTCTTAATATGCCCTTTATATAACCCGACATTTAAACGTTTTCTGACAACCTTTTATAACCTTTTGCGAATGATGTCGAAAACGTTTTGTGTTTGCTGGGTCCCTTGCAATTCAAACATGTTTCTAGGCACACAATGGTTAATTGGTTATACTCATTTGAATGTATTCAAATATGAATGCAAATTAAAACTTTGAAACTTGGACCATTTTGTGACATATTTGAGCCTCGCAACACTACTGAAAAGTAATTAGCAATGGCAGTGTGGAGGCCAAATAAGTACGAACTCTATTGGCTTATTATCAGGGCTATAACATGGCAAATGAAAAGTGTCATGTGAAAATATCCAATGGCATAGGTCCTCCATTATATAATATAATGAGTCAAAATGGAAAACACTTTCAAGCCTTCTAAATTGTGTCCACTCAGGTGATACCTAGACAAGATATCTTACACTTCTCATAATGCATTTCCCCTATTTCAATTTTCTGTACTGATTTGCTATCAAGTGTAACATGGGTCAATAGTGACAAAAAGTACCTCAGTGAATAGAACATATCCAGATCTTGCAAAATATGTTTATCTCTTGACTATCGATCCATGTTTAGCCAGTCTGTTCTCAACATGAAAGCAAATGGAACCTGTACAAAGTGATAAGAGTGCCATTTGATGTAATAAGGTGATGGGTCATTTTGCAAAGGATTCTGGGAAGGGTAAGATCTTCTCTGGGTGAAACCAGCAATTGTAAGGCCCAGAAAGGTAGATGCAAATAGAATGCCATCAAAACTGAACATTTTCATGCAATTATATTTTTACGCTATACAGGGGTCGCATTCTTGCGTGTCTGCGCATCTTGGGACCCCATACTTTTTTGTTTTGGATGGTTTGGACCCCTTAAATTACAAGTTGAAATTGACCAATGGGTCAGATCAAAACTGCATGGACCCCTTAAATTTTACAATGCACGAAAGAGGATTTAAACCACATGCCAAAAATGCATTCATCAAAGTTGTACCAACTTCCATATATCGTCATCACAACAACATTAAGGGGCTCATACGGCAGACACATGAAACTGGAAAGCTTAAATCTAAATCAATATTTGACCATTTTCAACCCCTTTAAATTCTAACTGGCGCTATAACAATTTCAAACAGTTTAGCTTCTTTCTAATATTGGCTAACAGTAAGATGTCTTCTTACAAAATACCAGTAGGTCATATCTAGTTCAAAATCGGATTTTTTATATGTTCGGAATCTCAATGATCCATTTCTCTCCCTATGTCAACATCATGCAAGTACTTTATGAGCAACAATAACCTCACTCTCAAATACATAGCTCAATGACCTCCACTACACAAACCAACTCAAAATGTTGACCTCAAGATGTGGAACATGAGATTGTGTACCAAACACATCCAAAGGTCATTCTTTGAGTGTAGAAACATATTGGGGTTAAGGAACTGTGTCCTAGAGATTGTCATGTTTGAGATTCTAGTGAAGTACTATGAAAACCTTTTCTCGACTGCTCAGTGCCAGAAGTGGGTAAGTGCAATAGCTGCCATGTATAGATGAGTACAATGTACTGTGTGTATGTTGCCAAATGCTCACAGGGCAGCTATTGCACTTACCCACTTCTGGCACTGAGCAGCCGTTCTATTCAAATACAAATATACAAACTATTTACCTGTGTTGCATGCCATTCACAAAACTGTTTATTTTTTCTGTCTATAACACTGATCCAAAGATGAGTTTGTGAGCCTGTCATGCCAGAAGGCTTAAATTACCAAGCATGTGTATGTACCGATTTGTTGTGTGTTTTCTATATGTTCCAACACTTGGTTGACTTCAGTAATTTCCCCCACAGTTACACACATACAAACATTTTTTATTAATTGTCATACCTGGGCTAAACATATTAAGCTCCAATAGATACCAAACAACCAATTGGGCAAATATTGCGTTGCATAGTTTTCTCAATACTAGTTTTGGATCGAGGCATTTTGTTGAAATGTTTTATTTTCACAGATGTGTACCATACCTCCCTGTCTAAACCTGCCGGAAATGTCATGATTTGACAAATGCTTCATTCAACATCTATGACCAGAAATAATAATAATGATATGCTATGTCAGCTTTGAAATTTGGAATAGATTTACTCTGAAGATGGAGATGAGGTGGAGACAGGATTGGAGATGGATATAGAGTTGGAAATGGAGTTGGAGATGGTGGTGAGTGATGATGGAGATGGAGATGGAAATGGAGTTGAAGATGAAGAAGATGAAGATGAAGGTAGAGATGGAGGTGGAGATGAAGATGGAAGTTGAGATGAAGATGGATATGGGATTGGAGATGGATATAGAGTTGAAAATGGGAGTTGGAGATGGTGGTGGCGATGTGCGATGATGGAGATGAGATGGAGATGGAGATGGAGATGGAGATGGAGATGGAGATGAAGATGAAGATGAAGATGAAGATGAAGATGAAGATGAAGTGGAGGTGGAGATGGAGATGAAGGTGAAGATAAGATGAATATGGAGATGGAGATGGGAATGGAGGTGACAATTAGAGGTGGAAATGGACATGAAGATGAAGATGGGGGTGAAGATGAAGATGAAGATGAAGTGGAGATGGAGATGAAGGTGAAGATAAGATGAATATGGAGATGGAGATGGGAATGGAGGTGACAATTAGAGGTGGAAATAGACATGAAGATGAAGATGAAGATGGAGGTGGAGATGAAGATGAAGATGGAGATGGAGATGGAGATGGAGATGGAGATGGAGATGAAGATGAAGATGAAGATGAAGATGAAGATGGAGATGGAGATGGAGATGGAGATGGAGATGGAGATGGAGATGGAGATGAAGATGGAGGTGGAAATGAAGATGGAGATGAAGATGAAGATTGACATGAAGATGAAGATGAAGATGGAGATGGAGATGACGTATGGAGATGGAGATGGAGTGAAGTATGGACTAGATGGAGATGATGACGGAGATGATGAACATGATTTTTAACATAACAAATTACTTGTTTCACACAAACAAAAATAACACTTTGATCTTTAAATAAATAAATAAAACCCTTATTATATTTTCTCATGCAACAAGTACATGCTATTGGCAAATGATGCATATTGTGCATTGAGTAGTTGGCACATAAGTGCATATTGAGCATTCAGTACACAAACTTGTTTTCATTCAAGATTACGCACTCGGAGATGGGAAAACACATTAAACATGTCAAAGAAATACAAAGAATGAAGTGAAAATAGACCCACTACTGCATGCAGGTGCATAGCCAAACATTATCCCTGGTCAAACTTAGACTATCACACAGTCCTCAAATGGCAACTTGTCGATAGGTTAACAACTCTACTGTCCACTTATCATATCTTGAAGACTTTGACAGATTCTAATTTGAGCCAGACGTTGTTGGAGTGGGCGATACGCTTAGAATAAAAAAGTGAAGTCGCAATCAGCTTTGGGTAATGTTGCGCAAATAATTATGTCCTGTCCGTTTACCTGTGATCAAAACATGGCTGCCCGACAACAGCGACAACCGAGAGGTCTCGCTGTTAAGGCTAAGAGAGTCAGGTAGCTCAGGGACTAGGTACCTTAGATGTTTAGCCATATGGGTACAACAAATTATGAATAGCCCCTATCAACATCATATCCAGGGGATTAAGTTCACTTATATCCAATCCGTAAGATTGTAATTGTAACATATTTAAATTCTTGCATCAAATTTATTTTACTGATATGAAAATTACTACTATTTAATACAGCAGAAATTGATCTTTGTAAGCAGAACATAAAAAACTTGTAACTATCTGAAAAACAGAATTATTACGCAATTTAAATTAAAATTATGTTTGTAGAATTGTATTTTGTACAAGATGCATTCCAAATGTCTCTCAGTGGAAGATGAGATTGGATTAAAAGTGTCCTATGTCTTGACCTAAAGGGGTGTAATGGGCTATCCCAGTTAAAATCCACATACCCCCTATTGAAGACATATCTTAATCTTCCACACAAAGTGTGTGACTTTTTAACGGGGTTACCTGAAAGGATGACTCCATTTGACATATGAATATATGAATACAAAAGCCACCTAAGTCCATACTTTGGCCAAATTGAGTTAAGCATGGGAAATTGTTGCTATACATAGGCCTGTCATATGCATGAAAGAACAACTCAAATTCATCCTCTGTGTCTATTGGGCATGTGAAAAATAGCATGTATGAAAGAATCACCTAATTCCATGATTTGAGTCTTGTAACACATTGATTGAAATCCAGTATGTATAAAAGTCCACTTGTAACACATTCATTGCTAGAGAATGACTTTTGAACAAAAAATGGGTTTAATAAAGGAAAGTGTGTGGTTTATATTACATGGCAGAATGCTTATCAACATTATACATACCTGTGTGCTTTATTTTGTATTATCTTACTAGTGGTAATCTCATTCTAACATTGTTGTCTTTGTATATGATTCAAAAACCACCTAAGTCCAAAATGAACCCCACGAAGTCCCTGAAATGCTAATCGTCATACCTAATACAGGTTAATCCACTCATTTGCACGTAAAACTTACCATATTGACCAGGTAAATCTAACTGAAGGAATGATACACGGTTTTTTCTCTCAAAATAACTTCGCATGGACTTAGGTGGCTTTTGTATTCATGTATTCATATGTCTAGGGGGAATATGGATTTCAACTGGAATGTCCTAATTTAAAACTGTTTTCTTGATATGTTGGGAGTGCTTTTTTTCATCTGCAGTTCATCGTCTGTTGATAATAGCATTATGATACATCAGGATGTGAAACGGGAGACAATGAAACTTGTTGCTCTTTCTATTATAGGCTAGCAAGTTCAAGTTTTAAATTGAGCAATGTACTTCTGTCTGATCCATGAATGACGCAATTGCATTCCTGATTTGAAACAACAGCAAACTACTACCTAAAAGCTAAAAAGAACTAATTCCACAATTCCACAGTACATGGTGCCCTCCAAAAGGTATGCCATGTGTTGTTTCTATTTCTGCCAACTAAAAATTCTTTCAAAATTACATTCTGTGTATGAAAACTCAACCCCAAAATGCTTCAGGTCATCTACATCATCACACTGATTACTGTATGATAGGAACCATGCTTATGGAGATGACACTGTCAGCTTGGTTAGGTGCATGAAAACTCAACCCCAGAACACATCAGGTCATCTACATCATCATACCGATGACTGCCTGATATGAACCATGCCAATGGAAGTGAGAATGTCAGCTTGAATCTATGTATGAAAACCTCAACCCCAGAACACATCAGGTCATCAACATCACCACACCGTTGACTGTATGATATGAACCACACCGACGGAGAGGAGACTGTCAACTTGGTTCGTTAAGATGTGACTCAAGTAGAGGCCTACTAAAAGCATTATAAGACAGCAGGTAGGCAGGGGGACCTGCCTGTCTGTCTGTCTGTCAGAGTGCTAGATAACCCAAGTACAAGGATGTCAGGTTGCCATTTAAAGACAATGTGTGGCATATATAACTCTGCCCTTGCTACATCAAAACGCAGTATATGCGAATACATAACATGGCAGATACTGTCTTTTCAGTTAGGAGGCACATGACTTTCTCAGTCAACTCTCAGAGTAAAAATTGAGGGTTTTAGGCCTATCTGCAATAGCTGCCAAGTGTCGTATTTCTTCGATGTATACATAACAGAATGCAGAAATTATCTAAATATCTATGGGGCAGCTATTGCAGTCTATACAGATACTGTTTTTTTAATTGGGATAGAGCTACTTCTGAATCAGTCTGCTCCTGAAGTAAAACCCCGGTGGGGTCACTCCCTGGCAAAGGGGACACGTAGGACCGTTACCACAAGTACAAATTACCCCCTTTCGCAGTCGATTTCAAGGACAAATCATGAAATTCTACCCCCTTTTTTACTCCAAAACAAGGACAAAATGGTACTTTGAAACACCCCTATTTTTTAGATTCCGAGGACACATTTGCCAAAATGACCCTATTTCTTCATTTCAAGGACGAGGCTTTTATAATTTCAATAATAATCAGGGCATCACAGAATTCAAGTACTACCCCTTGCATATAAATCAGAGATAGGGCCTACATAGAAAATAATAAGAACCCTTTTTTTTCAATTTCGCGGACATTTGTGCGATGAAACACCCCTATTTTTCCAATTTCACGGACAATTTTGTCCGCGGACAAGTCCTAAAAATGACCCCTTTTTCCGTGATTTTGGTAACGGTCGTGCGGTCAGTATTGCAAGTTGAGTGACCCCACCGGAGTAAAACACAGTATCTGCTTGGGACTAACAAAGCAGATACAGTATTTATACTTGAAAAGACAGAATTCCATGGCTGTGTAGATGTCAAGTAATTTAATACTGTGTCTTAACCATATGTTTCAACATAAAAAAAGTTTTGAGATATTGCCTTAAAATGTCAACAGCTATCTTAAGAACTACTGAACCAATACTAGACTTGTTTGTACTCATTTTAATGCATTTTTCATGCTGATTCCAAATATGGTAATAAATATTTACAATTCTGATTTTTTTAAATTTTTATATAAAAAACAGGAAACTTGTTGTCTGCAGTCAACACCCTCCTAGAGAGAGTTAATTTCCCTGATGTCAGATGCAAATGTACCTTAAAACCTCTATTTTTACTTCTTTCCAGTAAATAAAAAGCAAACAAAAAGCAAATATTTTATTCCTAGACACACTACAGAGAATAAAAGAGCTTTGATACAAAACATCAGATTTCCTCTCACCTAGACTGTGAAATGCTCATCGGAAACTTTGTAAGAAGGTCTGATTAAAGTAATAGATTTGCAAATGAAGATTTCGGCTAAAGAAAGCCTTAGCAAAATAACGGGCTATTCCGGTTGAAATCCATACACTCCCTATGGAAGACATCTCCCATGCAGGGGATGTAGATTTCAAATCTTTGAAATTCACACTCTCTGCATGGAAGAATAATTTTTATGGTTTTGTCTTCCAAATGGGCCATGGATATTTTCAATTTTTAACTGGAACAGTCAAGTCCTAAAGCCAACTCATGACATTGAGAAGGAGCTTAAATGTATGATTTCATGCAGTACCTGGCAACTCTGAGTGACTGGGTGATGTCTTAATAATGGAGACTGATAATGAAGAGGGTTTCACACTCAGGTTGGGTTGCAATTGAGATAAGACTACCTGTCAGCTCTGGGAACGGCCTGTCCATGCCTAGAGAAGGAGCCCAAATGAGTGATTTCATGCAGTACCTGGCAACTCTGAGTGACTGGGTGATGTCTTAATAATGGAGACTGATAATGAAGAGGGTTTCACACTCAGGTTGGGTTGTAAATGAGATAAGACTACCTGTCAGCTCTGGGAATGGCCTGTCCATGCCTAGAATGACCAAATGGGCATGATGCACCAAAATACTAATGCCTCACATTACCAGCTTAGCATAAATCGCACCTTTACCCTACAACCATTTTACTTGACATTCTCTGGGCAATACATGTGATGTGACCCATGTATGATGGGGTGCATCAGAGATGTATTCAAATTTCTATTACTCGTATTATGCTGGGGAAACAATTAAGCAGTATGCAGACTTTTTATTATACGTAAAATATTTGATGTAACATATCTACGTTATTTATTCTATTGCCATTCTATTTCCAGTAATGTTTAAGTTCTAACGAATGTTTGATGACGTAAAATCAATAAATATTTCTGCTAGATATTATATGTAACATATTATCGATTTTTGGTCATCAAACATTCGTTAGAACTTAAACATTACTGGAAATAGAATGGGACTAGATTAAATAACGTAGATATGTTACATCAAATATTATACGTCTAATACTCAGAGTCTGCATACGACTTTAAGCATCAGTACTGATTTCCTGTACTTGTGTACTTGCATAATATTTGTTTGTGTGTATTGTATACCCCGACTGCTTACATTAGACCCGGTTTTAACCACCGTTTATCAGTAGGAGCTGGTAGCCTAATGGGATACAGCATATACGTCTAGTGATCGGAAGGTTGTGGGTCGAATCACTTGCTGGCACATTCCCTTGCTTTTTTTTCCAAGTTGGGTTGTGTGCCGGTAGGGATTTGTGTTTATTTGTTGTCTTGTTTAATTGTAACACTTTGGTTGGTTAACTGTTCTTTCTCTGTTATTAATTATATTCAGTTTCCTCTTGTAGCAAGCAAATGTTCCCCATTGTGTTTATTTGTTATTGTGCAGGATGTATATCCCCATTACCTACTTTACTTCAGAGAAAATGGAAAACAGCTAAGTGGTAAGCACTATTTTACTGCATTTTTGACCCACTCCTTTTTTTCTACCAAATTTTCTTATTTTATCATGAATCAGTGAAAAGAATAAAAAAAGCATGAAACTAGCAAGAATCTCAATTATTGATATAAATGCAAATATTTAAGCATTGCATTATGCAAACCACTACAGCTAATATAAAGCTTTCTTGATCACATCATCTTGTTGAAAATAAAAAGCAAATCTTTTATTCCTAGACACACTACAGAGAATAAAAGGGTTTTGATACAAAACATCGGATTTCGTCTCACCTAGACTCATCGTAATGAAATTAACATGATTATTGCTGGCACACACTACCCAGGAACAATGTATAAGACCATTTGGTCTTTACATAGCAATATTAGTATCCCTACTCACTGAAGAAGAAGATCGGGAGAAAAGTGTCATTTTACCAATAAATGTGATTGCAACATCTCTACCTATATAACACTGCAATATCTTAATGCCTTCGCACTAGGCTAGATCCGTTTTAACATGCAGATTTATATCAAATTTTCCACAAATCTATCCACCTATCTTAAGAACCGCTGAACCAATACTAGGCTTGTTTGGACTCATTTGAATGCATTTTCAGCGTATATTCCAAATATGGGCATGAAAATATAAAATTCTGAAATTTTTGAAAATTTTACAATTTTTTTGCATCCGCTGTCCAGCGCACTCGCCATTCGTGCGGATGGGTTAATTACAGCTTATTTCCTTTGGGGATACGCCTGGGCATCTATCTAACAGTGGTTTTTCACAATGATAGTTGGCTACTGTAGCAGAGAGAGAAAAAGGAAGAAAATTATCATATTTCCTGAGAGGTAGCATTGGTTTTAGCCGACAGGTATACTTAGCTAATAAGCTAAAACAGGTGAAAATAGAAGATAGCAGAAATTACCACATTTAGACTCTTTCTTTGCAAATACATTAGGATGTTTTACCGTTTTTATAGTTCCTGCAGTTTTCTCACATCATTTTGTAAAGGAAACTGGCTTGTTCATCTTTTTGTAACCTTTTATCATGTCTGGACAAAAAGTGGGGGTTGATTGACACAAACAAGCAAACCATTACCTTAAATATTCAAACCATCTCAATAAGCAATATTCCAAAAACTGCTTAAATGTGGTCTACTCTTGTCTTATAGAAATCTGTACATTTTTCTGTCATTTCTAATTCACTGAATCTTGGTTTTGTTTTTACTTCACTTAGGATTTTTATTTTAAAACTGATCCTTTTCTCAATCTAGATAAGACCCAGACATCAAAGACAAAATAATGTTTCAAATTTCCCACTTTGAGTGATCCTGCCTGCCCCCTTAAATAATGGTATTTTACAAATTCACCTCAAATGACCTTTGACCTCAGTATATGACCTTGAACAACATCAATAGAGGAGGGTTCCAATAGTGCAGCTATGACCACTAGAATAGGATTTGAACTATTCATAAGACCAAATTTTAATTTACAAACTTGTTGACCTCAAATGACATTTGACCTCAGTATATGACCTTGAACATCAAAAAAAGTAGCCAGAGTTTCTGACCATGACCCACCTATCCTGAAAATCTGAAGTCAATCTGCCTATCCATTCATGAGATACAGCATCCGGGCGGAAGGACGGAAGCACAGAAGGACGGACATTGCAAAAACAGTGTTGCTATTAAACTCAAAATCAATATTAGCGACAAAAGACTCATTTAGCTTTGTCATATCATTATGGAATGGGTTATTCCAGTTGAAATCCATACACCCCCTATGAAAGACATGACCTTAACCTCCCACACAGGGGGTGTAGATTTCAAATAGATCCCCCACCCATTCAGGTAGCCCCATTTGATATTCACAACCCCTGTGTGTGAGATTAAGGTCATGTCTAACATAGGAGGTGTACAGATATCAACTAGAACAGCCTGATCAAAGCGTACAAGACACCGGGTAGTTTAACAAACAAACACATACAAAGGTGGCTCCAAATCAGGACACCACTTTTGTTAAATACACCAGATTTGCTCTTGAGACAAAATTAGCCTGTTGCTGCTGCATTTAGATCAACAAAACCGAATAAATACACCAAGAAATGCAAGACAGTTGTTGTTTTTCCTTCTTCAAGTCCTATCAATGTTACGACATGACCCACTGCATCACAACTACAAAAAGATACACTCTAAATTTTGCAACGGTTAATGTAGTTGTGAACGAATTGTGTGCACTCTCTTGATGCTACGTACTTTGAATAAACCTGTGTACATGCAATGCTTATATGATATAATTACATTTAAATGGCCATATGTGTCAAAATCGGTCTTTTGGTAAAAGGCTCGTAATTGTTAGAAGACAATTTCTTTGCACTTTATACAAATTACACCATGTAACTATAAAATATGTTAGTGCACTAACACATAGTTGTCCCAATAGTATGCATTTGCATTTTCCGGAAGTTACTTTGACCAATTACGAGCCCCTTTCCCAAAAGACAATTGACACCTATGGCTGTTTTATTGGATTTCTATAAGCACTGTATGTACACAGGTTTATTCAAAGTACGTAGTATCAAGACAGTGCAACAAAACTACATTATCTATTCCAAATTTTAGAATGTACATCTGATTTTACAAAATGCTAAAAAAACTTTCAACTTTTAAACACCACATTTAAAATCAGCATGAATATTCATTCCATGAGTACAAACATACACAGTATTGATTCTGTAGTCCTTGAGGTAGTCTTTGACGGAATATTTGACTGAATATCAAGGAATAATCAAAACTGATTGCAAATTTTGTTTGTAAAGTATTGCGTTGCCAGAGGGTGTAGGGATAGTCAAGTTAAAAAGGCTCTACATCAGATGCAGAGGGACAATGATCCCATAGTGCACTGCAACTTCAATACATCACAGACCTGAAACATGAATACCAAAAATGTTGGTATTCTTGTCTCAGGCACGGACTGACTGCAGTGTTGTGTATTTGTACAATTTTAGCAGTGGCTAGACAAAGGGAGTGGGGGCAAAGGGGCCAGCATGCTGTACACCTTGTGTGGCAATCATTTTGGCTGGACTCAAAAGTGTGATCTAGTTGACATGGTCATAATCCGCTTACACATAACACTTTGCTGGCTACCTAACACGTCTTTTGTTTGGGAGTAAATTAAAACAAACAAGTTACAAACAGTTTTGAGACTTACGAAGCTTCGTAAAGTTTGGGGTGACCGTACTACCATATCAAATGAAACATGGAGAAACCGTACTAGTTTACATGTCTGCTTTTGTTAAGATACACCTCCAGACAACACACAGCATGCTGGGATTAATTTAACCTTAAATCCCGATTCTGTAAAGTAGCCACCTAGAATGTCACAACAGACAGGTTGTATAAATGCACTCGGTTGAGACGGTGTCAACTTTTCATGAAAAATCAATGGTTTAGCAAAACATCCAATCTCAAATTGGCAGCTTGGTTAGATGGATGGTCTGCCGGCCGGCCGGGGTCTTTGCTTAAAGCAGCAGGTATTTCTTGCTTCTTGATGTTGATAATAAAGCACTCGCTCACCTTCCGATGGCCTAAGAACCTTTGATTGTCGGTGAAAAGGCCAGTTGGCCGAATTCATTGATCGAATCAAAGTGGCTGCCTTCTGGTATAATTCGTACTAAATTTCTGACGAGATATTTCTGGTAGTACTGATTGAATTTTGTCTCAAAGTGCCTGAATCAACTTGAATTTCAACAAGAATAGCAAGGATAATTTAGTAGAAACAAATTTTGATTCATGTTCTACAAAAATCTGTGAAAGAATCAATTCCGAGATTTTACCGTAAATTGCAGATCCGTCACTTTGTAATGCACCCGATGGATTTTGTTGAAGATTTGCATTCATTGGAGATGCATTTATCCCTCCACTTTCTTATTAACAAATATCACCATTGTATACAGACTCTCGTAATTCTGCTATCTACTGCTGATAGCACTCAAATTGAACTTGTTTGAGACAATTGACCAAATTTGCATTATTTAAACAAAAAACTATCACCATTACAGAGCTGCTCATGAATGCTATCTACTGCTGATAACACTACTGTTGAACTCTCTTTGAGATTGATGACCTTTGGTGCATTGCTTTACAAAAAATCACCTTTAGAGCTCTTCAAATTCTGCTATCTACTGCTGATAGCACTGTTGGCTTTTTTTTTAGATTGATAACCATTGATGATAATTGTTCCCAAGATAATACACATCAACAAATATCACCACTACAAAGGCTCTCACACTTCTGCTATCTACTCCTGATAGCACTCAAATTGACCTTGTTTGAGATAGTGGACCAAATTTGTATTTTTTAAACAAAACTATCACCATTACAGAGCTGTTCATGAATGCTATCTACTGCTGATAACACTATTGTTGAACTCTCTTTGAGATTGATGACCATTGGTGCATTGCCTACAACTTAACAAAATCACCATTTTAGAGCTTTTCAAATTCACTGTATAGCACTCTTGGCTTCTTTTTTAGATTGATAACCACTGATGATAATTGTTCCCAAGACTATACAAATCAACAAATATCTCTACTACAAAGGCTCTACTAATTCTGATAACTACTGCTGATTTTTTTTAAAGCACGGTGATTTGAAGACTATAAATGCACTATACATCAACAAATATATGCTCTCCTAATTTTGCTATATACTGCTGATAAAATATTTTTAAAGTGCAGTGAGATCCACAAGCCTTAGCACACTTTACAGGCGTCGGTGACCACTATGGCCATATATCATTCCATAAACCATTACACAACAACTTAATTGTTGACCTCTTTTGAGATAATTGACCATGGCTGTACTGGTCATTCCTACACTAAAGTCATGTTCACACTGTCGGACATAAGTCACTTATTACCGGTAATAAGTCACTTATTACCGGTAATAAGTGACTTATGTCCAAACGTGTGAACACGACTTAATATTATTTACAGTTTCATATCCAGCAGCTACTGTACATATTCTCTCCTTGCTTGTATCCAACTCTACATTTTAATAAATGTAACTAACGGTGTGATGATATTCCAGGTAGCACTTTTTACTGCCACTAGCAGTACCACAAAAGAATATAATATCAAATGGTCAAAACCCTTCAAGGCAGAGGTTCACTTAATTTGCGAGGAACAATGACTTTCTGACCTCCTCTGGTCCAAGATGAAAATTCTCTTAAACAAATTCCGATGGTTTGAGCCTAGGCAATGTTACTTTGTTTGTGAACAGAAGTTATTGATGTCCTCTGCTGTCAGGGATAAAATTCCTTTGAGCGAATCAAGGAAAGTAACAGCATTCTCTGGGATCAATCTTGTAAACTGACAAAAAGAATAACGCTTGTATCTTAGTGTTAAAACAGTGTTTCTTGGGCCAACATGACATTTAGGACATACAACGTGATGCTGTTTGCCCTGTTTTCCCTGTGCAAGGGCTTGGAGAACTGACCTGGCTGCAATAGTTATCCTAGATGTATGTTTATTAGGGTACTGCACTTTTGTGTAGCTTTGAATGAAGCTAAAATGGTTTATTTAGTATCCAAGGCCGCCATGACCTGAATTATACCCATGTAAGAACAAAAACAGCTGACCCTGGCTGCAATGGTTATCCTAGGTGTAGGTTTATTAGGGTATTGCAAAGCTTTAAATTGTACTAAATTGGTTCAAAGGCCTTGGACCAATGTCATCTCCATAAAGTATTCTTAATCATTGTGGGTTTAGCATAGCGCACTATAAATAGAGCTATATATCATGTGTTTTCCCTTGTTTTTCTCTTATTCTTCTAATTTTCTGACATTCATTGCCATCATGGACAGCTCTCCTTGACATTTCTGATTAAGGACAGTTAATGGAACATATATGATGATAAAAGTGAATCAATAATTCAACAGGTTCACACATCTTTCTCCAAGGTAAGCTTCTATCAGGGGGGTTCATTGTGGAAAGGTGTGTACAGTGATGACATCACACTGTCTCTATATTCGCTATCGAAGTGACGTAATAATCAGATTAACTACCATAGCAATGGATGAATACAATAATTATTGACTATATCGCCTTGCACTACAATGTTCACGCAGTACCTATGCATTGAACCATATCATTCTGATCACTCGCACCGGTAAGATAAGTATCTTTGAAAAGAGCAGTATTGTATTCAATCAATGATTGCAGACATACGCAGGTGATGAACGCAACCTACTTGTAGTGCAGGGTGATATAGTCAAAATTGTATTCATCCATTGCTATGGTAGTTAATCCAATTTATTACTTCGACAGTTAATAGCAACATGTTCATATTGCAATTTATTCATATCAGATTAAAATCAAAACCCGACCTCACTGGTGGAGTGGTACATAGATTTACTTTGAAATATAGCTACAGGGGTCCCGGGTTTCGATTCCCAGTCCCATCCCGATTTGGTAAAGTTAAATCTTTCCAAGATAGAATGTAAGCATGCATGTCCCTCAGTTGGGTGAGCTGAAAAGGGTAGCATTTTTAGAGCTCTCAGGCATAACGATGGGTCGCAAAATTGCAGAAAACTAAATTTTTAAAATGTTCTCAAAAGTTTCAAAAATGTACCTACTATTATGATTTTGTTGTAAAACATTGTGAAAATTGTCCAAAAGACACTTCATGACTTAATTTTGGTCAGAAATCATTTCAAATCTATACTTTTGGGTCTCGGGTTTTGGTAAAAATCTATTGATTTGGGTCCAAAATTTCTGAACGCCAGCCGTGCATCCCTGCGCAAACCAAAAGCATGAACCCCCCGGATTTCTATCTCATCAACGCTTCTCTTGATCCAATTCCTTACAAAATGTCAATAGGCCAAGGTGGATCAACATTTAACATGCGATCACATGTCACTTTCTAAACTCTAATGTGACGTGAAGCTGTCCACCGACGTTTAACTTTTAACTCAAATGTGTTACTTGCTCCTACAAAACCTGCAACATGTCGGCAAAAGGCCCTTAAATAATACCATGAAAACTGGTTACATACATCTGAAAGGGCTGCTGTATTTCTCATATCTACAGTACCATATCTTCAAAATCAGGTGTGGTACAAAAACAAATTTTGCATCATTGTCAAGCTCATCTTCACATACTCCAAAAACTGTTTAGTCGTCGAACACATTCTTTTCTTCACTTTGTAAACATGCCTAGAAGCTAACATTACGTTTCTAAGCATCAATGTTCAATGGCTAAACATAACATCCATCAACACTCTTAACATGTTTTGTATTTAAACATGTTTACAATGTGAAAGCAAGAACGTGTTTAGAAAAGTTGTTTAAATGCTAAACTCTGTTTTTGCTAGCTGTGCAGTATAATATCAAAATCTCTAAAAGTACAATTTTACCATGTTACTGTTTTTATGGAAATGGGTCGCAAATGTCAGTTTTCAAGCTCTAATGCAACGTGACGCTGTCCACTGACGTCTAACTTTAACTCACATGTGTTAAACCCAGTTTATCAACACCTATTAAGATTCTTGCCATTTTGTTGATGACCAAAGGAAATTCAGATAATAAGGCCGAGCAGTCTTATAGCTAATACTCTCAGTCTACCAAGTTTAAAGACAATCTATATAACAATATGATGTGACACCATCCCAAATAGCGATGGATTACATCATACTATTTTACCCTAACATGTTTGATATTAACCCTAATGCCCGAAGGGCTTTTTGGAGACTTGAAGGGTAAGAAGGCAGAAATAAAGAGAGAAAATGGACAAAGAAGTTGTTGGCTCTGGGTGGGATTCGAACTCCAGACCCCTCGCATGCCAAGCAGTAGGCCGCCAACACTTAGCCGTGGGTCTTACGCTGGCCGGCCAGCGAATTCGTCTATATATCACTTAGGGTAATTGCATCATCACATCCTGTGGGATGCATGCATGCGCCATGAAGTTATTTGTAGAATTTTGTAGTACTCAGGCTTGTTAGGGTTAATCTGACTTTGCACTAGTATAATGGACAGATGGATTGATGGCCCAAATATCCAAATTTGCCCATTGCTTTTCATACATAATAACTACATTAATAAACAATTGAAGCCAAAAAAGAATGGGAATTAGGTATACTTTTCGAAATTATCTGTGCACCTGACATAACCAAGGCAAAACAGTATTTTATGTGAAACGACTCACTTTACTGAGCTAGTAATTGTACTTAAAATAACACTGCCTACTGTATCATATAAATATCAAACAATGATATGGATAGGTCTTAAAAGACCTTTTAAAGTGATAAAATTTATACATTACTAACCAACGCATGCAGGCAATTTAGAAGATTTCAAACATGTAAGAAAACACAGTTACATTTCCAGCTGATTTTGAGCATGGGTGCAATTATAGACAAGAATTTGCGACTGACTTTTTATACAAGATCACATGAGCTGCAAAAATATAAATCGACTGGATCATGAATATCCATGATTACATAAGAAGTATTAAGTCATCATGCTTGTAATTACATCACTTATATTTCAATCGATATTATAATACCAGTTCATTCAGTGCTAAAAATGAAACACTGGTCTGAAGATAATTGCAATAATGTCAGACTTCATGACAGGGTCTTAGCTAGGATTTGACAAGTTACCATCATTTTCACCAAAACTACCTGTCCAAAATTTGACCTTGAAAACAAAAAACCAACAAACAACAGACTTCTGTCCCCTCTGGCGGCGGTTTAGTCAGTTCAAATAGCTATTGCTATAGCCTTGATTTGCTAGGCTGCTCTTATTTTGAGTTTACAGAATTTAACATGTCACTGGCATTAATATAGCCTGTCCTAGGAGCAAATTGCCTGTCCAAAATGATGGGTGGATGGGTGGTTAGCTAAAATCCTGCTTCAGGTTCCACATAAAGGCCCTAGAACATTTCCTTACATTTTGTTATAAACCCTCCTGTACATTTTCAATGAAACTCACCTTTTTTTGAAGTCTCTCATCTTACTCTTATGTCACTACTTATGCAATAGGCTTTGACAGACAGACACACAGACAGACGGATACACTCACAAACTAATAGTTTCATTAATAATTAAAAAGAAAGTACAACATACCTCTCTAAATAGCAAGACCTCTGTGTGAAAACCTTAGTGCAAGTTCTGAAATATACAAAAAAAGATCTTTGGTAAACACATGTGGTATATTTAAGTCCATATTCAAAAGGATTGAAATTCATTTGACTTTAGATGTCTGTATTAATGCTATTTTTATCAATTTATATGGATAACTGAATGCAATTATGTGTATATGAATAGTTATATTAAAATGTTTTCTCTATATTTTGCAAACTATTATATATGCATAAATATAATAATTACTGCAGACTTCAAAATCCAGATGATATAACATAACATTTGTATACATCCATTATTCAAATACTGGATATTCAAATATATGTGATTTGAATTTGGACTTTACCAAATGTTTCATATTTTGATCATTTCATAATTTAATCAAAATGCCATATAGTCATCTGAACCAACTTTTAATATCAAAAACTAGATTTTCAACAGAAGATATCAAAAACATCAATTAACATACAAAATGTTGTAAATCACCCATGTAAAAGCGCTTACAAATATGCAAATAACACCCTACTTAATATGCGGCACAGGTACGTAATTTAATTAAAACGCACCTATTTTATTGATGTCAAACCGAGTTGATTTATTGTGACAAAGATGGAAATTTTTGGGGCAAATTTGAATTGTGCAACATCAGCGCCTACAGCATTCTAATCTGTTTTAAGTATGATAACAATAGCTGCCCTGTGAACATTTTGCAATTTGTACACAGTATATTGTACCCATCTTCACATGGCAGTCATTGGCGTCAAGGGGAGACGTGCCCCCCCCCCCACCTTTCAGCAAAATGGCTTCTTTTTTATTCTTTTCACCCACTTTTTGACAATTCAGACCGATTGTCCCCCACCACGTTTCAAGCTTGGTGCTAATGATGGCAGTTACACATGGCAGCTATTGCATTTACCCACTTCTGGCACTGAGCAATCAAAATGTTCACACAATGGTTATGCTAGGACCTCATACCGACTGCTTAGTGCCAGAAGTGGGTAATTGCAAATAGCTGCCCTGTGAACATTTGGCAATTTACACACAGTATATGTACTCATCTAACACATGTTAGCTTCACATGGCAGCTATTTTACTAACCCACTCCTGGCACTGAGCAGATGACTTACATGCTCATCCATCAGTACACAGCTCTTTAACCCCAACATGTTTGTACACTTATAAAAATGAGCTTTGAATATTTTCGGTACAAAAACTCATACTTCACAACTTGAGGTCAAATTTTCAGTTATCAGAGTTGAATGGTGGTTATGAACTATGCCATTGGTTCATGAGGCTAATTTTGGCCCATAGTGTTATTGGAAAGTTTTTGTGTTTCTTTGTATTGAGTTACTGAACATACTGATGTGTTATCAGGTTTAAATCTTTTCTACATGCAACTTTTCAATCACTGTCAGCTATTTATTATTTGCAACTTTTGGATTCACATAAATCCACAATATACTGTTCTTTTAAGGATTTTTATAAATATTACTCTCTAAATGTAAAAGAGTGAAAATTTCACTCGGAACTTGGAGTGATTTCATTCTCACTCTATTCGAGCGGTTAGTCATTCTTTTAGAGTGAAAAAAAGCTTCTACTCGGTCAATCTAGATTCACTCCTTACAGAGTGATCCAAAATTACCGCTCAATTTCAGAGTGAAATCAGAATCACTCTTTGCGGAGTGAATCCACAGTTCGTACAGCCAATCAGAAAGCCGGATTTTCGCATGAAAAAATTGTGATTATTCATTCGGCGAATTAATCGTTATCAGTAGTCAGGAATGGGCGAGGCAGTTTGGCGAAGAAATAGCCAATATTTTCGTCGGTAAGTATACTTTGAACTATTTTATTTATATGTTGAATCATTGCAGATTGTAATCGACAACTAAAATCTGATGTTACTATCTCAAAGGTGATAATTGTACCCATGAAGCTTCTTCATTTGTTGAACACATTGATTCACATTGTCCGTCCGGCATTACGGTGGCACACTCATGGACTGCTATGCATACCTGGTACATGTATTACTTCATAAACCTGTAAATGATTGAGTGTACTTGTGTAATAATTGTAATGTTTGTTATACTGCGTCAGCCTTTTAATTGTTAGTATGTACCCGATCACATCTCCGAGTCCGATGCACTAGTCATGCTATACATACCAGTAGCCACAGGATCACATGCAGCAAGGCCAGGCCATACCTAGCTAGGCTTAGGCCATAGGGCCAGGCATGTTATCTCTGACCAGTCTCTAATTTATCATGTTTATATACTGCAGCATGTTATATCTGCATGTGTGATGCCAAAAGTCACAGAGGACTATAGGCCTCTATGTCTGACCAGTCTCCAAAAGGCTTTACTATAGTACAGCACGTCTACCTGCATGTGTGATGCTAGGCCTTAGTCCTACATCACTAAGCTTTTAAGCATGCCAAAATTACCATTTTAACCTTAATTAACAAGTAAAAATACTTATTGTGTTGTAATTCCTTTGCTCACAAAAATACATGAATGAATGAACATTTTGTGCCTATTTCTGTGATTATTTTTTGTCAGTCTCATTCACTTCTTTATTTCAGAGCTATTAACTCAAAAACAGTGGTTTTCCACTCCTCTTTGGAGCTGTATGAGTGACCACTCCTTTTGGAGTGAAATTCACTCTCCCTAAAGAGTGATTTTATTCACTCTTTTTTTTTCGAGTGAATTTCCTCACTCTGTTTGAAGAGTGAATTTCACTCTAAAAGGAGTGGTCACTCATACAGCTCCAAGGAGGAGTGGAAAAACCACTCTTTTTGAGCTGTTTTTCACTCTTTCACATTTAGAGAGTACTAAAACATTCAAGCCAAGGAGAATCATACCATTGAGAAACATACTCTCTAAATGTAAAAGAGTGAAAAACTTACTCCCCGAAAGAGTGATTCACTTATAAAACCACTCAAAAATGAGTGAAATGGTTTTTTAAACTTTAAAACCACTCAAAAAAGAGTGAAAACTACTCTAAAAGAGTGAATTTCAACTCGTTCAAGGAGTTAAATGAAGGACAACACATTTTTAGAGTGGTTTTCACTCTTTTTTGAGTGGTTTTAAAGTTAAAAAACACATTTCACTCCTTTTTGAGTGGTCTTATAAGTGAATCACTCTTTTCGGGAGTGAGTTTTTCACTCTTTTACATTTAGAGAGTACATATATTTCATAGGTAATCTCTATAGAATACAAAATCAGAATTCCGCTCTCCCCATGGCAAATTTTGAGATGGACAAATGAACCACGAGAGTACTCAGTCCTTCAAAGATTGTTTTTTTGTTTTTGCTGCTTATTTTTGGCTAGATATCTCAATTTCATTCTTGCCGACTTTGGTCTGATTGGGTGTCATATTTATGTGGCTATTACAAAGAACAAAAAAAATCAGTGGCAAAGAGACAAAAAAACAGTGGTTTTTTTCACAGCAGAAAAAAACATACGCAAAAACAGCACCACCGTGGGCTATATACAGGCCCATAAATCAACTTAACTGACTTCAAGTGAACTGCGTAAGTTGACACACCAGCCAATAGCAATATCTTCCCTCACATCAATCCACATATTCAATGTGCGATAACATACTTCATTTTCCCATTTACTACATGTACTATGTTATCATGCTACATTAGCTCTGCACATGCAAGTTGACTTCAGTATGAAAATAGAAATATCAAAATTTGTTTCATTAAATTCTATGACTGCATAATTCAGAATAGGCATGTAAGGCTATTCTAGTTGAAATCCATACACCCCCTGTGGAAGACATGACTTAAGTCTTCCACACAGGCAGTGTGAATTTCAAATGGGGTATACCTGAATGGATGACTCTATTTGAAAATCTACACCCCATGTGTGGAAGATTAAGGTCATATCTTCCATAGGGGGTATGGATTTCAACTGGAATAGCCCAAAGCATTTGAATAATGTGCAAAATATGGCTGATAACCTGTGGTTCTTATGATCCCAAAATACCACAATCAAAAAATATATTTTTGTATGATAAGCTTTATGATGGCTCTCTGTTTTCAATAAATTGAAACCCTATCAAAACTTTTGCAGGATATATCTAGGCATTATTCAATGCTCACAACCTCATGAATATACGCCATAGGCCTAAACTTATTTATTTGGCAAAACACGACCGATACACTCAAATGTACCACAAACACAAATTTTAACCAACAACATAAAAAACAAACCATACTATACATACTTCATACTCATGTTTTAGTACTCTTTGTATGCAAAACTAAATTCAAAATATCTTTATAAAATGTCGCAATTTTCTGAATCTTTATAAACTAAAATTTCATGATCTCGAAGACATGATGAAATCATCAATCTGTCAAATGCCAGCCAGCGCACATTAACAAACCACCACATTTGTCATCATTACTTGCTGCGACTTTTAGATGTCAAATCATTTACCTTATATTCTTATGACTTTACCTCTACGGTAGTGAGTTAATTTCACGTTGGTGAATTTCAATGGTTCTTAATACGCTGAATTTCTAACGGTGTCTGGCGATTCATGAATAGTGCCAGTCTGGAGATGATAAGAAAGCGTTTGTATTCGCATTTCCTTTCCGCCTCATTCATGATATGCCTGCTTGTAGTTCTGCATCACATGACTGATGCACTTGCTTTCAAATATCTTGATGCATGAACTACTGTATATGACCTAATTTAGCGCCCTTAATTAGCACCCCTACAGCTGTAGTCCAATTTATTGTGCACATATATGCATGCTACAAAATATCTCCCAAATATGTGACCCGCTCTGATGAAACCCGCCATAAGTCGCACTTAGCCTTTTTGAGATACGGCAAGTCTAGCATTTTCTGAGCCCAACCAAGTCCTTTAATAACACATGTGTCATTTTTCAACTTTAAAGCCAACTTTAAAGCCATTTGCCTTTTTTTATGTGTCGCCCCCCCCCCCCCCTTCCCGTTGAAAGACCGTAGAATGAGGACCACATGTCCCAGAAACATAATTTTGGTATCAAATGAAAGCTGAAGACCTATACTAATTGATGACATCAAAAACTAAATTTTCAAAATTAGTGACTTATGTCTGGTTTTGTGGGAGCAGGTCACATATATGGCATTATTTTTAAATGAAAATGTTCCAAATATGACCCAAAAAAGCCCCATTGAGAAGATTAAAGTCCCCTTCGCAAACAATTGCTAGCCATTTTTCCATGAAACGTCCACTGTATAAAAGTCCAGCACATCCTGTGATGATTATATCCTGGCTTATAAATGAGCCTGAAAGAGCTAGAAAGAGGCTGAAGTTACAGCGAGAGCTAGTGAAAGAAAACGAGAGAGAGTGAGAGAGATGTGTACAAAGATAGAGACATATAGAAGAGGGTGAAAGAGAGAGAAAGGAGGCAGAGAGAGAGGCTGAAGTTAGAGTCGATCTTGAAAGAGAGCGAACTACAGCGAGAGAGAGAGAGATGTATACAAGAATATAGACATAAAGAAGAGGGTGAAAGAGAGAGACAGAAAGGAGACAAAGAGAGAGAGAGAGCAAACGAGAAATTGAGCGAGAGAGATGTATACACCAATCCGAGAAGCGTTTACTGTATTTGGCCCTCTATTGACGGCAACACAGATGTACCAGAGCGGGAGATTTAATTCGTAATTCAATACTCATGATTGTGTATTGAATATCACTGTTGTGTACAATTCCGGGTACAATTCTGTATAGCACACAATAAATAATGGATGGAACCCCCGACCTCGGGACACCGCAGTTTTACATCGGGGACACCGCAGTAATGGCGAAGTCGGATAGGTGTATACAATGATATAGACATAAAGAAGAGGGTGAAAGAGAGTGAAAGAAGGATGCAGAGAGAGAGAGAGCAAGCGAGAACAAGAGCGAGAGATTAGGAAAGAGGCTGAAGTTACAGAGTGCTAAAAATTGAGCGAGAGAGATGTATATGATAGAGACATAAAGAAGAGGGTGAAAGAGAGAGATGTGTACAAAGATAGAGACATAATAAGTCGGTGAAATAGAGAGAAAGGAGACAGAGAGAGAGAGAGACTAGAGAAAGGGAGATGAGGTACTCACATTATGTATGCAGACAGCATGTGAGACTGTATAATACCTGTACCTCGCCCATCCCAACATTTATTGCTTTGACTGTCCTGCGGCAGAATCTAGGTGTTGTTTACGCAGTTTTTGACTGCCGACAAATTTTAGAATTTAAATATCTTTTTGAAAAATTACCATAACACTAACAGCTGAAAGTTAACAAAAACAATTAAAAAGTGTTATTTCTCGATAGATATGGTATCAATTTTCTTTTTATCTCATTTTCCATCTCCTCATCTGTTTATTCCATTTTAGATTTTGTTTCACTTTCAAGTGCTGTTTTAGTGTCAATTTTGAAGATGAGCAAATTGGTCCATTCGAGTTAAAATCCATACACCCCCAATGGAAGATATGATCATAATCTCCCACACAGGGGGTGAAGATATTGAATGGATTCTCCCATTCAGGTAAACCATTCACAAATATGCACAAAAAGACCTTATATCTACTGTATCTACAAGATCCTGGCAGCCAGAATCCGAGGGTGTTGTGTTCCACAAGGGGCAACTGCCCCATTTGCCACCATGAGCAATCCGACTCTTGTGATGTTTTTACAACATCACAATCATTTTTTAGGGGTACTACACCCCTGCCCAATTTATGCCTATTTTTTACATTTTTCTCAAAAATTATAGAGCATTGGTGACAAGTAAGATATGTATATTATAGGGGCAAGGACTACAACTACTACACTGGAAATTTTATTTCAGCACAGACAACAGTTGTGGAGTTACAGTCAAAAATGAGGGAAAACCAATATTTGATCAATAAATCAATAACTACTTGCCTTGAGTTGCTGAATTTTCAGTGCAGTAGTTATAGTCCTTGCCTCTATAATATACCTATATCTTACTTGTCACCAATGCACTATAATTTTTGAGAAAAATGTAAAAATAGGCACAAAATTGGGCAGGGGTGTTAAGTACCCCCTTAAAAAAATGATTGTGATGTTGTAAAAACATCACAAGAGTCGGATTGCTCATGGGGTGGCAAATGGGGCAGTTGCCCCCTTGTGAAACACCCCCTTGTGGAACACCCCCCCCCCCCGGATTCTGGCTGCCAGGATCTTGTAGATACAGTAGATATAAGGTCACAAAAATAAGCAAAAAATTGGCTAGGGGTGTAGTACCCCCTTAAATGTATCTCTCACTAAGAACTGTGTGACAAGAAGAAGTCAGTATTGAGATTGAGATATTGAAAACAACAAACTGATTGCGTCCTTGCCCGTCATCGTTGCCACAAAAGTTCAGCGCAGGATAAAGAGTTTATAAAAACAAAATTGTTTGAACGTCCTTGCCATCTTTGAGAGAGAATCATGGGATTTGTTCAAATTTGTCTCTCATTCATGCATTCATTACAGGAGGCACATGTTGATCTACGGCGCCGATACAATGAAATGTTTTCTGACTTGTCACTTGCAAAAGAGGTCATTTATGATATTTTCATCCTTGCTACTGTACTCTCTTAAAACCAAAGATTGCCAAATCAATCTTAAAGATTGTGTTGAGGGAAAAGTCTAAAATTAGATTGAAAATGCAATGGAATTTAGTTTGAATTTTCAATCTTTAAGACTGATTTTTCAATCTTAATTTGGACTTTTCCCTCACCCCAATCTTTCCATTTAAGAGAGTATCATGAAGGCTACACAGTTTACAACTGGGCTAATCCAGTTAAAATCCACCCCCCCCCCTGTGGAAGACATTACCAAAATTTTCCACTAGTCATGTTCACTTTTCAATATCGTATATCACCAGCAAAATTTATCGCGATAATGAGGGAAGCTTAAAAAACGTTTTATTTGTCCAAGTTTCTGTTCCGAAAAAATTGTGAAAATATTGTTAAATGTGCTTTTATTTGACTTATTTTATGTCAAGTTTCGCTAAAAAACATGTTGGCAGTGATTGATATCAAGTTGAAATGCCTCATAGCTGTGGCGGATTTCGAATAAATTTGTGAAGACAAATTTTTCCCATCAAAATATTGTGGCCTGTCTATCGCGATCGCGATAATGAAAATTTATCACGATAGACGATAATAAAATAATCATGAACATGATGCCTATCTCCCACACAGGGAGTATGATAGAGTATGGGGCCTGTGTGGAAGATTAAGGTTGTGTCTTCCACAGAGGGTGTATGGATTTCAACAGGAATAGTTCATTACTTTCATTTTGCCACCTGATGAAGATGTTTAAGTATTTTGTAAATAATTTCAAAAATCATTAAAAGTTTTCAGGCAAGGATCATCCCATTGTCATACAACAACTACTAAGGTCATGAAGGTCATCAAAGTCATCATTACTTGAAGAAGACAGTCTTCATGTCCGCAGGACAAAAATTCATGCAATTTCAACAACATGTAACATTCATGAATCGTCTCCAATATAAGCTTAAATATAAACATGATTTTTGACATAAACTTTTACCAAATTTATTACATTTCTTCTTTCTTTTTTAACGAAAATGTTCACTTTTTGCGTAATTCAACAGCGGGGAATTCAACACCGCAGGGCTCAGCACATCCTTGCATATGTCTATAACATAACAGTCTATGAAAATACAAAATGTTCTTGCTTCATACTAGAATTTATAGAAATATTCTCGCCACAGGTCAAAGTATATAAATAGCATACAGGCACTAAATATGCAATTCCATTTAAAACCCACACACCCCCTTTTGAAGATTTCATTCCCCTGCATATCCAAGTTGCACCTTATGGTCAATCCAGCTGGAAATATTTGCTAGTTTATGTAAAATTCAGGGATGAAAACATTAGCACTAAAATAATTTCCTGAAACTGCTTTAACATTTCCTGAAAATGTCTATTTCCCTATACTTTGTATAGGGAAGATCCAAGCAAAATTTCCTGAAGATTTACATTACTGAAAATCATACAATTTTGTTCAGAATTCCAAAATCTTTCTTTTTTTCTTTCTTTCTTTTTTATGCTCTTTTAAAACATATACCATTTTTATTACAGATAAGAGATCATGTTGAATATTCCCAATTATGGACAGATGTAACTTTTAAAATGGCCTCTTTTTTACATAATGAACCATTGTGACCAACCTCAAAGATGTGTGACACTATAAATTGGTCAAGATTTGACATTTTTACATTTCATAAAATTTACGATTTGAAATTACTTGGTACTCTTAGGTTGGCAAACATGAGTAAGATCCAATCTTTCCCCAGAGAAGTCTCTACCAGAGGACTGAGCCTTCGGAACAGAATTCCAAAATCTTCCACACTTTATCCACTTTTTGTTAGGGATGAAAATATTTGGATTTGGCTTGAATACCAAATTCTTCCCCAGTGGGGTTGTGTTTTTCAAATAAAACAGCCCCATTCAACAGGTAAAAGCAGTTTAATGTTATTCCATTTTAACATAAATACAACTATACACCCACATACACTCTGCATTACAAATAAACAGCTTCATTGCAATTCAACATGACTGAGTTAAATCTACGCTCTTCGCTATACTTTGTTAAACTCATATTAAAGGGATGCGGTCTATTTTTTTCATGTTCTGTTTCTTTCTTACATTCAAGCCTACCATTGATATAATGTTTTCAAATGTTGAGTTATATTGATACAGCTGTTTTGATACTAAAGAGTGCACAATGCTTTAGCTTAGCAGCTGTACTATTGTGTTTTCATTTGATAGTGCTTTCAAATTTTCAAATATTTTCATTTGATAGTTTTGAAATGATGTTATTTTGCTTAAAGAAGAAAACACTTCTTATTTAGTTTTTATCTCTTTTCCTTCTTTCTCTTCCTAAAAGCCACTTCAAAAATTATAAATATTGCCAGATAGATGGTAACATCATCTAGAATGACCTTGAAAAGTTGTCAACCAGAAGTGTTTGCATCAGATCAAGTACCCAGTATCAGTACCTATCATCCTTACATCTACCGGTATTACCCGGCTATTAGAGACGAATAGTAAAAACAAACCAATTATACTCAAACATTTCAAGAATAAACAGATATATAACGAAGAAAATAATAAGACGCATACACTGGAACTTGATCAAGAATGCATTAACCAAGATATATTCACTTAGGTGCATTAGTTTTAAAATGAGAACATTAAGCTCATTTTTTGCACATGACAGGAAATTATTCCCCAATTGATATCAGTAGTGGGCTATTCCAATTGAAATCCATACACCCCCTATGGAAGATATGACCTTAATCTTCCACACAAGTGTGAATTCTAAAAGGGGTTACCTGAATGGGTGACTCCATTTGAAATCTAAATCCCTTGTATCCTGGGGTACTCAATAGAAATTTTTTTGTTGCCCATTTTCTCCCAAGACCCTGTATTTTTCTTGTTTTCCACCCTAAATCCAAATTTTGCTCCTAAGACCCATTTTGTGGAAAAATTCCTACTGTTTTTGCAACTCAAGCCCCAATTTTTATAACCTTTTCCCCCGAAAGAACTCATTTTAGGATCTTTCCTCGAAAGGTTACATTTGTGAAGGTTTAATAAAAATTAAATTGGAATATAAAACTGATCAATTGAGCGCAGTTGAACAGTTTTTCTTCGAAAGACCTCATTTTTTAGCATCTGACCTCAAAAGACCCCCAATCTTTTATAGCATCTATCCCAAAAGACCCCCATTTTGTAGCAAGTGTCCCAGAAAGATCCTATTATGTTGAAAGTGGTGACCGCACATGCATTGGAGTGTCCCTCCCCGACACTCTGTGAGAGATTAAGATCATGTCTTCCATAAGGGGTGTAAGGATTTCAACTGGAACAGCCCCAATAGAACAACCATCAATTTGTTATCATTATTATGACTTGTTGTGGTTATTATTTCACTACAAAATACTCTGATTTGGCAATTTTGAAATCGATCAATAAGAACAACATGAACAGGAAAGAAATAACATTAAGCAACCTTTGTATAAATACTCCACGCAGTAGCAAGAAATGTTGCACTGTGCCCAGGGTGTTAAGGAGCCAAGTATGAATAATATTCACATTGCACATTACGAAAAATAGTGTTATATCAGCAGTGCGGTTGTGTTTATGCAAGATTGATGTAACTTCTCTTTAGCTGGTGTAACCTTCTTGAACTCTAAAACTTGAGAAAGATTAGAAATTTGATCATGAGAAATGAAATCGAAAGAAAAAAGGGAGAAAGAAACAGACTCAGAGTGAGAGTCACTTTTTTTTCTAAATTGTCTAACCGTGGATAAAATAGTCATCAAAATGGATTCTGTATCATCCTTTCTATTTTAAATCAAAGGCTCAGATCTAGTAATCAGATGGTTTTTGATTTCTAAAGGAGGAGGATGCGATCAACAGCCTTATCTCCACACACCGCCGCTTTTTATCCATCAAATTATACATTTTTGGATCGGATGAAAGCCAATATTTTTTCATTGATCCTGTGAAATGGCCAAAAGGCATTTTGTTTGCATTTTATAGCACAATTCACCGTAGAAGTAGTGATGTAACAGGATTAAATACCATAGAGATGGATCTACACTATTTTTGAATGTATTGCCCTGCACTAGATGTTACACCATTCCTCGGCATTGCACACAGATTATCAACGAACAGGGATAAAGATCTGGATAACAATTCTATAGAAATTTCACATCATGCTCTTCACTCGCACCTGTAAGATTTTAAGTGCCTTTGAAAAGAGTGGTATCATGTTCAATCTATGATTACAGACATACTACACATGTGATAAGTGCAGTTTGTTTATAGTGCAGGGCAATACATTCAAAAATAGTGTAGAACCATCACGATGGTAATTAATCCTGCAACATCACTACTTCTACAGGAAATTACTACTTTTTTGTTTATCTATAACACTCGACTGAAGCCGGGCTAATCCCAATAGTCCTCGGAGGCTACTAAATTTAAGGGATGTCATCCAGATAAGATGGGACAAGGATATGGGAAGAGGTCCGATTTTAGATGCAGGAGGAAAACTGGAGCACCCGGAGAAAAACCTGCAAGGACGAGCATGGATCGGCAACCAAACTCACATGTGGGACCGCGGGGAATTGAACCCCAGCCACAGCGGTGAGAAACGAGTGAGAAGACCACTACACTAACCCGTTTCAAAATAGTTTCCGTTCCTGGTTTTATTAGAATGAGTCACAAGGCAGCCATGTTTGATGCGACTGTCTTACGTGTACACAAAGATTTATGCATAAGGTGTATACAATGTGATAAGATCAGATTGAAAGACTGTGAAAACCAATGACACGGGTCAAGAAATGTTACGTACAGCACACACGCCTGCCGACCCACCCGACAGCAGCAGTCCACGCATATGTTGTAGTTTACGGTCCACCGGCAAAAACATTTAATGCTCATTGCACAATTCATTCCACAACTCCTTTTATGTAAATGTATGGTTCATTGAAGAGAAGATATTGTACCCTTCCCAGAATCCTTTGCAACATGATGCATCACCTCATTTCCTCAAATAACACTCCAATTACTTTGCACAGGTTCCCTTTGTTTTCATTTTGAGAATAGACTTGCTATAACATGGGTCGATAGTAAGAAATAAACATGTTTTGCAAGATCTGGATATGCTCTGTTGTACAGGTACAATTTGTGATATCATCGACCCATGATAGCAAATCAGAACGGAAAATTGAAATGGAAGAAATGCATTATGGGAAGACATCTTCTTTAGGTTCATTGCATGTTGTTTGACTAACAAACAAGAAATTCTTAACATGTTGTTATGAGTTTTTTTTTTTTTTGTATCTATTGTTGACTTTTACCAAAAATAATTATTGCTTGCGAAAGAACTACTGAACCAATACTAGGCATGTTTTCACTCATTTGAATGCATTTTAGGTGTAGATTTCATGGTCATAAAATAGTGAAATTTTTATATTTTTATATATATTTTTTTAAATTGGGATAAAAAATACCAGCTGTCTAACTTGTGATAGTAAATGGTTAAATAAAACACTCCAATTGTGGTAATTTTTACAGGTCTAATTTTTCACATTTTACTGATTTTGAATTACTTCACTTATATTTAAATTCATGATTGAGTTTTTTTACATAGCTAGAATGGTTGACTGCAGATCTGTCGGATAACGCTTTTTCAATGGGAAATGAACTTTGCTTCTTGGATGATGTCACAATGAGGAAGGGATAGGGTTAGGGTTAGAGGGTTAGGGTTAGAGGGTTAGGGTTAGGGTTAGGGCTCCGTACATTTAAAAGTGTGTTGCAACGGATCTGCACTCGACCAGCCTCATACATAACAGAACAAATTGAACTCAGTTTTATTTTCACAGTACCTGCTGTTGAGTGTACAAAGAGTGAAAATAATGTTCGGCAAAATCTTTCATTTTACAGTAGTAATGTATTCTTGTCATGAAACTGAAGTTGACCAACCTCTATGATTAGTAAACCACTGAAGTGTTACTAATGTTAAAATTAGTTGTTTTCGTCAATAAAATTAGTTGATTTGAGCAAGAATTGGACAATGCGCTTACTCTACACAAAGCCTGGTGTATTTTTATGTTGGTATCATTTGCGGATAACCACTAATCACTCTCAAACGTTAATGATTGGGAAAAGAATGACGGGATGGGAAAAATAAAACAATTGCTTATCATGGTTATAGTTCAGATTTCTTAGTTTTAGTATAATGTTTTGTTGTTTTTTAACAAAAATGTGTAAATGTCTATCATCAACAGTTTACACAGTCAGCCATCATATAAATGTGATCTAAAACTTATTAAGTGTAACAGTAAGTGTACCCTTCATGCCAGAGGGCGTGAGATGAAACAGCCAAATCCCGCGATCCCGGCAAAAAAACAACCAATGCGATGAAGCGATCTATTGCGAGTGACATCATGTCGACTGACCGAATCTATCAGATTGGTAATAAGATTTTTAGTTTAAGTATATACAATGTTTTGTTATTTTTAACAAAAATGTGTAAATGTCTATCATCAACAGTTTACACAGTCAGCCATCATATAAATGTGATTTAAAATTTACTTACTAAGTGTAACAGTAGTTGTGTTCAGACGGTGCCTTATCATCGATGGTTACTAATCATCGATGGTAACTTTTAATCCCTTAATCAACGACAAGCGTTCACACGGCGGCTATTACCTTCGACAATTGCAATATTTATCAACAAGCCAGCACTTGCTCGTTGATAAAAAAACGGAAGTGGACCGTATAATTCGGGAAAATATTAAATGAAACATTGATGCTCTACGATGTTGAATTAAATTTCGTTGGCATGGTTGGTGAAAATTCATAGGCCTAATCATGTAGGCCTACTGCTAATAAAAATATGGTAGAAAAATATTCATGATGAATATACATAATTTATTTCATGCTAAATATTTAACGTATTTTATTTAGCCATGAAATAAATAAATAATAATAAAAACAAGCGCGGATGAATCCACCAGTGCAGCTAAAAATAAATCGGCTCCAAGACTCACGGTGGCTTCATTATTTTTTATAGTGAAAAAGATTTTTTTTTTTTTTTTTTGTTGATGTCGTTACCAGCTCATTAAAAGAAATATTATTTGAAATTAAACTGTGAAAGATAAAATTCTGAGACCACTTTTTTTCTTGTGCGCAACAATATACTGAATCCTTAGGTCGAACTGCCGGGAGTTCCCCCAATGGCGCGTAATGTGACACGAGAACGAAGGACAACACCATGCCAGAGGGCGTGAGATGGATAAGCCAAATCCCAGCAAAAAAAACAACCAATGCGATGAAGCGATCTATTAGGGGGGATGATTTTGAAAAAATGGACTTGGGAGGCGGATTTTGACAAATTGGACTTAAAAAAAAAAAAAATTTAAACCAAAAAGGCATTAACAAACCTCAATTTTTTCACTCACTAAGCTCGCAAATGGGACTTTTTTGGCCTTTGGCAATGGGGGGGCATCTGCCCTCCTCTTTCCCCCCAGTTACGGGCCTGGATTCATTTTATATAAAGTTAGCTTTTAGTGCACTAGCGAGTCACCATCGCAACTCTCTCCGAGTAGATGCGCTAGACATCTTCTTCTTAATCTCCCCAACCCTGTTGACGACTCCTTCACGTTACTTCAACATCCTGTCAAGGACCACTCAATGTTCATTGCTAAATTATCAGCAGAAAATATCATACTTGAACAACATCCGTTTGTCATGTATTCCTGCTTCACTGGATTTGGATTTTAGTACATGACTTGGGACAAAATTGATGAACAACTTTTTAGTATAATTCTCAAAATTCTTTGTTTTTAGCATGAAAATTGATGAAAAATACCTTACTGATATGGTTTTAATCTCAAATGAAAGCAAAAATATACTATTTTTATTAATTTTCACATGTAGCCTTTATGGACAGTGCTAGCTCAGGACAACATGTCAGTAAATGCGGGTATACCACAGACAGGGATATAAATGAGCAAACATATCCATCTCCTGAAAATTCATCTGGTCCTTGGACAGTGGCTGTGAGCTTGAGTTGAATATTGGGGGGGGTAATCTCTGGGAATACACTGCAGGGTATCACCCCCTACTAAAAAGTTTTTTGGCTCATTTTATGATGAATTATCATCATCCAATTCCAGAATTTGTCTTTTTTGGGAGGGGAGGGGGCAAATTTCTGGAATTCCAGGAATTTTCGAAAGATTTACATCCCTGCACAGACAATTAAAAATAAAAGAAACAACATATTCTGTTACAATATCTGTTTATATACACATACGTCATACAATGTCTATAGATTCATAAAATATGCCTCAAACGATCCCTCCTCAGTATTCATTTGAGTTTATTGTCACAGATAATGTAAATTTATCATCAGATTTAGATGTAATCTCCCCGGACATCAACAGGGTATAACCAAGCATTAACTCAAGGCCATTTTCAAAGTGTTTATCTTCCTTGATTTTTACTTATATTGATAACCATTTCATCTTTAACAGCTATAAAATTTTAAGGTCTCCTGAGAGTTCAAATGAACACAATTTCAATTTTTCTTTTGGCAAAATACTATCATAGACACAGCCTCAAGCAAAATATATACAAAATGAAACTTTTGAATCATAACATGTTTATCTGTATGAAATTTACTACTTTTATTTGGATCACCCTTGGTAAAAGCATTGAATTGTAAATCTCAACATTTAATAGGCAATTCTTTACTATTCATTTGGGCCACCCTGTATAACAATTGTATCACTTTGACAGCTTTCAGTAACATAGCATTTGGCCATCATTGTCTGATCCCCTCCAGGCACATGAATTAATCTGTTGATATAAGCTTATATACAAGTCATTGAACTGATTCTCAAGCTATGATGCTATTATAATATCTGTCTGCTCAGGTTCAACACTAATCCTATGAGCCAATTAAAGCACTGTATGTCTACGCCTGTACTGACTTCATCCCTCTGGCTACTCCAGATATTTTGCAACAGATTTACAAAATAATAACACATTTATACAATCACAATGAGATTGTATCAGGCTGCTCTGACAGGTGGATTTGGCTGTTCCATTTAAAATCCACACTACCCCTGTGGAAGGAATAACCTGAAGATAGCATTTATAGCTATCTTATGAAGATAGCATTTATAGCTATCTTATGAAGATAGCATTTATAGCTGTCTTATGAACATAGCATTTATGAAGATAGTATTTAAAGCTATCTTATGAAGATAGCTTTTATAGCTCTCTTATGAAGATATCATTTATAGCTATCTTATGAAGATAGTATTTATAGCTATCTTACGAAGATAGCATTTATAGCTCTCTTATGAAGATATCATTTAAAGCTATCTTATGAAGATAGTATTTATAGCTATCTTACGAAGATAGCATTTATAGCTCTCTTATGAAGATAGCATTTATAGCTATCTTATGAAGATAGCATTTATAGCTGTCTTATGAAGATAGCTTTTATAGCTATCTTACGAAGATAGCATTTATAGCTCTCTTATGAAGATATCATTTAAAGCTATCTTATGAAGATAGTATTTATAGCTATCTTATGAACATAGCATTTATAGCTATCTTATGAAGATAGTATTTAAAGCTATCTTATGAACATAGCATTTATAGCTATCTTATGAAGATAGTATTTAAAGCTACCTTATTGAGATAGCATTTATAGCTATCTTATGAAGATAGCATTTATAGCTATCTTATGAAGATAGCATTTATAGCTGTCTTATGAAGATAGCATTTATAGCTATCTTATGAAGATAGCATTTATAGCCATCTTATTAAAGCTATCTTATGAAGATAGCATTTATAGCTCTCTTATGAAGATATCATTTAAAGCTATCTTATGAAGATAGTATTTATAGCTATCTTATGAAGATAGCATTTATAGCTATCTTATGAAGATAGTATTTAAAGCTATCTTATGAAGATAGCATTTATAGCTGTCTTATGAACATAGCATTTATAGCTATCTTACGAAGATAGCATTTATAGCTCTCTTATGAAGATATCATTTAAAGCTATCTTATGAAGATAGTATTGATAGCTATCTTACGAAGATAGCATTTATATAATAGCTCTCTTATGAAGATATCATTTAAAGCTATCTTATGAAGATAGTATTTATAGCTATCTTATGAAGATAGTATTTAAAGCTATCTTATGAAGATAGCTTTTATAGCTATCTTATGAAGATAGCATTTATAGCTCTCTTATGAAGATATCATTTAAAGCTATCTTATGAAGATAGCATATATAGCTATTTTATGAACATAGCACGTATAGCAATCTTACAAAGATAGCATTTACAGCTATCTTATGAAGATAGTATTTATAGCTCTCTTATGAAGATATCATTTAAAGCTATCTTATGAAGATAGCTTTTATAGCTATCTTACGAAGATAGCATTTATATAATAGCTCTCTTATGAAGATATCATTTATAGCTATCTTATGAAGATAGTATTTAAAGCTATCTTATGAAGATAGCTTTTATAGCTATCTTACGAAGATAGCATTTATAGCTCTCTTATGAAGATATCATTTAAAGCTATCTTATGAAGATAGCATTTATAGCTATCTTATGAAGATAGCATTTATAGCTATCTTATGAAGATAGCATTTATAGCTATCTTATGAAGATAGCATTTATAGCTGTCTTATGAAGATAGTATTTATAGCTATCTTATGAAGATAGCATTTATAGCTATCTTATGAAGATAGCATTTATAGCTCTCTTATGAAGATATCATTTAAAGCTATCTTATGAAGATAGTATTTATAGCTATCTTATGAAGATAGTATTTATAGCTATCTTATGAAGATAACAATAACATATATAGCAGTATTTAAAAGATAGTATTGAAATGAACACCACAGCACCCTACCAACATGCTGTGCAAATTTTAGAAGAATAAAAAGGTATTTAGAAGCCTATAAAACTGATTGAGAACTGAGCTTATCAATCCCACAATGGCTACAACCTCCTTAGACTTATATGTAAAACAATTTTTTACAAAAAAAGGCCACAAATACATATAATATGTCATAATTGTTGTAACAAAATCTACACGCAATATTTTTAAGCTTACAGGTTTCTCATTCAATAGTCCACTAATCAGTGTCTGCTTGATGAATTATAAAATATCCAGTCAGTAACAAAGGTCAGTCCGATAACAAAATCATGTCATCAAAATAGAAGTTTAATCAAAGAAATACAATCATATCCATACTAAGTTACAAAAATTGGTTATATTTCATCTCCCCTTGCAATATAAGCAACAGATCGCAATCAATGCACATCCATTCTCCCAATTTGGTATGGGAAAACATCATAATGCAAATATGATAAAAGGAAGGTATAGATTTCATTCATTTGGAAAATTGCGTTTCAATAAAAGAATGCGCGGCCAACCACCTGACGATGCAACCGCTCTTCTCATCCAATTTTCATGAGACGTGAATCGATATGACAATATACCGCTTGCCGAGTTCAGCCAGTCAAGATAAAATTGTTGTGATTTGGCAATTAGTGGTTGGAGTAACAAAGCTACAAAGACGATAATTTTAACACTATCCCTGACAAAAAAAACCCAAATTTGCATTTTTTTAAAATAAATTTCAAATTTCAAAATTGTATCATCATAGTTGATATGTTCATGTAAAATGCATCAAAATGAGTACAAACATGCCTAGTATTGGCTCAGCGACTGTTTACGATAGACTATTATGGTGAAATGTTTAGTAACCAACAGCTTTTCCACAGAGAAATCTATATGCACAGTAGCTGAGTGCACGGTTAGGATACAATCTGACTACTGTGTCTGGGTATTGATTTAATGGCAATAGACTCAGTGAAAGGCCTTGTGATAAAGGATTGAATTTCATATCAAATTTTAATATGCCACTCTCGTTGTTTGAAGACATCAAGTTTTAAAGTCTAATAGAATTATCAGCTAATATATAACATCGGAACTTTCACCACTTCAGATAAATCACACGAAATTCATGAATACAATAAACCAAAACAATCTGAAATTTTTATATATTTATAAAAGGAGCTGTTAGTCAAGATATTCAACCCTGCACATTGTCCATTAAAATAATTAAATTCCATATATGTTTGAAAGAAAATTGCTTTTTAAAATGTAAACACGCACCTGATGATGATTTATATGACATCTTATTAGACATAATAGGGAGTATATTGAATCAGCAAGCTTCTGAAGACAGCACTACTGAATCCCAGTATACACAAACTACAATTTCCTTAGTTTAAGCTAGTAGTTATCTACTGAAGATTATAAATTATAAGACAAGATTGGATGGGATTTAACTTTGCTATCTACTGAAGATTATAAATTATAAGACAAGATTGGATGGGATTTAACTTTGCTATCTACTGAAGATTATAAATTATAAGACAAGATTGGATGGGATTTAACTTTGCTATCTACTGAAGATTATAAATTATAAGACAAGATTGGATGGGATTTAACTTTGCTATCTACTGAAGATTATAAATTATAAGACAAGATTGGATGGGATTTAACTTTGCTATCTACTGAAGATTATAAATTATAAGACAAGATTGGATGGAATTTAACTTTGCTATCTACTGAAGATTGACTATTAGAAGATTACGATTATTTATTTTGCTATCTTCTGAAGGTAGTTTTCTGTTTTTGCTATCTACTATTTTTGCTATCTACTAAAGACAGCATTATAATAATATTACTTAAGTATTCATATGCTATCTACAAAATTAGCAAGCACATGCTATCTACTAGAGATAGAAAAGCTTTTGGAAAATATACTTTCAAATTCACATGCATAGCCACAATGCATGCGCATCCCAGCCCTCTATTTATAAAAACCTGAAAACAAGGACTTACAACATTTTCCAAACCTAACCAAGGACCCTGCACACCTGAAGCTAAGCTCTAAACCATGGACCCATCAAATTTGTTACTATCCAACCGAGACATGACCCTGCAGAAGCAAACAAAACATGGTCTCATATGCATTTTTTACGTTGTTCACTGATAAATAGAGGAACCATGGACATCCACGGTTGCCTGTGTCCTACTCTGCTATTTTTGTGTGTGCATCCTCATTTGCAAGCCTTTATCAAAGCACACACACACCCCATTGCATGCTCCCAATATACACACACCCCAGCCACCCCTTGCACATGCAAAAACAAACACACTCTTGCACCCAACCTATAGCAGTAAATAAGTTCATTGACTTTTTTTCCCAGACTTAACAGGTAAAAGTTGTTTGTTTTAGGGCAAGACTGCTAGAAGACATGTCATTAACCACTCATGATGGTCAGCCATTAATACAAACATTCAAACTGGCTAATATGTGTCTAAATCCTACACTATGTCATGGTGATGTTCTGCTTGTATACATGGTAAGTGGCAACTGAACAGACAGGTTGTTATCCCTATGATTGTTTGAATGTCAACTGTAAATCACACATACACTCTATATTACTAACATTACTGCCTATAATTAAATATAATATTTATATTCTACACAAGGTGGTCTGATCAAGTAATATTTGCTGTCTACTGAAGATAACATCTTATGATGAAGGCATCATCGTCATTTTTCTACTAATGCAAAGAGCTGTTGTGCTGTCTACTGAAGATAGCATCTGAAGCAACTAAAGATGCCATGTATTAAGAGGTAATATTTTGAAAGTAATGTTTGTTATCTACTGAAGATAACATATATTGAAGACAACATCATCGGTTATCTCCTAACGCTAAGAGCTTGATATTGACCTGATATGGCCCATCGTGGCTGCGTTATAATTTTCATGTCAAAAAAGTTATTTCTTATGATGTATATAATTCAATTAGCATTATGTTTTTACATACTTATGTTTTTAATTGTAAAAGCGCCTTGTGGGCTTTGATGTAATTATTGTGGTATCTACTGAAGATAGCATCATCTTGCAGCATAAATAGATACATACACTCCTTTCACCAACATACGTGCACCTGTACATGCAAAAACAAATATATAATCTCGCAACAAACAGAGAGGGAGTAAACAAGTTCATTGACTCTTTTTTCCAGACTTAACAGGTAAATGTTGTTTATTTTAGGACATGACTGTCAGAAGACATTCACAATGGTCGACCATTAATCCAAACATTGTAACTGGCTAAGCTGCGTCTGAATCCTACACTCTGTTAGCTGTCCTTGGCAATGTTCAGTTTGTATGGTAAGTGACAATTGGAGGGACAGGTGGTTTAACATGTGATTTTTTTTAATGTCAACTGTGAATCACACACTGTACACATGTAATAGGCATTGCTGCCTGCTAATTCTCTGTAATTCTCATTTAAGACTACGCTTGGTAACTTAGAGAGAAATATTTTGCATAACTAAAGTTTGCTATCTACTGAAGATAACATATAAAGAAGGTACCAGCGTCGGTTCTCTACTAATGCTAAAAGTTCTTGTGCTATCTACTGAAGATAGCATAAACAATGCAATACATAAAGTTTCAAAAGTTCTAATTAATAAAATTAACATTACACCAAAACAATGTCAAATAGGGCCTATTCCATTTAATACCAACGTTAATACCCTGTGTAAGATTTGGGAAATATCTTCTACAGAGAGAGTATGAATTCCAAATGGAATGAACACATTTAAGGCAGCACCATTTGAATTTCAAACACCCTCTGAGAAAGATTCAACCTGAATTTTCCACAAAGGGAGGGCGAGTTTCAAATGGATCAGCCAAATGTGTCAATTCCATTTGAAATTCATCCTCCCCCTGTGGAAGATTTATTAGTGTGGATTTTAAATGGAACAACACATCATATTACTGTTGCTGCAAACTCGCATTATAACTTTCCCGAGCTATGTACATGTAACCCACAATCCTAATACTTGTACATCTCAAAATCCGCACTATTTGTAATAACAAATTCAATCTGAAATATCAGCTCATATTCTCAATAGGTTCTTTGTCCTGTCGCAAACATGTACTAAATCTCCACGGCATCAAAAACAAGTAGGAAACAGCCTCTCCTTGACGAGACACAAATCAATCAAGATTCAGGAATACTTCATCATATGGGCACATCAAAAATGTATCTCTCTACAAAAATAACTGCTGCTCTAAGTTAAGGCACTAAAATGGTTTATATACATGGAAAAATAGCAAAGCGTTATGCCATATACACAAATTCTTCCTTTATTTTTTTTTCTGTGATTTTGTACCATTTGGGTTTTTTTTTGGCCACTTTTGAACAAACTTTCTAATTTCATTTTTCACTGAGAGTTGATAATTCATTATTTAAAATTTCTCAGAACATGGGGGAAAAGATCAACTTATGCGCTCAAATTCAAATTTTAAAACCTTATCTGAAAAAAACTTTTTTTTTTGCCAAGTCGGTCTATTCCGCAAATAGATCTCTCACGCCCTGCTTCTTGGTTCAACATGTTTTTGATTTCAATAAAAAAGTGGACATAAAAACAGAATTCACTATCAATGCTAATTCAATGCTTGAACTATCAACTTTGGTCTTGGCAAAGAACTTTAATTAGCTGTTTAATCAACAGACCTGATGAACCTCTTCAGTCATAATTAATCAGGATTTCAACAACTCTTCCTATACCTTTGTACAGGAGCCAACAGTTGTTAAACCGTGATGAACCCACACTTTTACTGTAAGCGTATCTGCGACAGCGAGCGAGACTACAGCGAGGCAGCCAGGCGCGTAAATTTGTCATGCCTGGAAACTTTGTGCGTATGCCAGCTTACAAGTTGAATTCAGTATTTTTCAGGTAGCGGCTAAACATTGCCGTTTTATTCTGTAGTTTTATTGCTGATATCAAAAGAGAAATCATCGAAGTTTTTGTAAGGCTGAGTGGCAATGATTAACTGACATTCCTCGTAAAATAATCGTGAATTATACGAAATTTAGCTTCTTTTCGTTGTTGCAAGGGATTCAATCATGTTTCACCGTTGTTCATCACCGTTTAACAACTCGCGTCCGGCGCGTCTGCGTGGTTTACTTAAACTCGGGCAGCTAAAGCTGCCCTCGCGAAGTAAACCACGCAGACGACGCGGCCGCATCGTTGTTAAACGGTGATGAACAACGGTGAAACATGATTGAATCCCTAAATTTATAACAGTAAACTCGGATTTGAAAGAATGATATTCTAACCCTGTGCTGGTCCTGCCTTTAACCGTCTCCCACTGACGAAAGCAAGTCTGTTGCTTATTGGACAGTACTGTTTTAAGAGTGTGACAATTGAGTTCACTGTGTCCAGGCCTGAAAAAATAGGCAATTTGGGAACCTCCTTGCTGGGAAATTTGGTCATTTGGAGGGAAAATTTGCTTTTCTGGATAAAGAAATACATAAGAAATATGAGAAATACTGCTAAGTTGTAGGGAAATGTATCTCATGAAAGGAAATAAACAAATTTTCCTGGATTTACAAGTTACAATTAAAAAGACAATAACTTTTAATGATGATGCAATCATTTTACTGATGAAACATCGCTATTAGACAAAACCACATATGGCAGCTATTATATTCCACGTGCTGATATGTCATTTTTGAGCTCACAAGACGACTTCAGAAACAGCATAGATTTTTCTTTTTCCCGTTTAAGCCATCCCTGAGAGCTACACTAAATCAACTTCTTTACTTGGATTTTCTTGCAAAGCCTCTGCGATGCATTCTTGGGATTGGAATATAAAATTTTCATAATATCCTAAATGTTATATCTTACCTTGCCACTGTGGAATCTTGAGCAAACATTGTATCTAGAACTGGTCTCTTGGTATTTAATATTTACTTAAACATTGAAAAACACTCATCTAAAATGTTCCTGTTTATCAAAAGTGATTTCAACAGACTTAATTCTCTGTGCAGAACTGAAATTTCAAGGCCTTGAATTTGTTTACATGTCCTTTTCAGTAGGAGGAGGAGATGTTGTGAAGGACCTCACTATGATCCACAACAAGCTCAGTGTATCACCATCAGTGTACAGTTCTTTAACCCACAATACATTTGTACATTCATTAAATGAACAAGGAAATTTGGGTACAAAAACTCATACTCTGCAACTTGAGGTCAAATTTTGCACTATGAGTGTTTATTGAGGTTATTGAACTATGCCATTGGGATGAGGCCATCGTGGTCCATAGTGCCTGTTCTTTTGGCAATCTTTGGTGATGTTGTCGTTGGTGACCTTGGGAGACACTTGTTCAGAATGCAGGTGTGTTCGTGGGTAGCCTTCTCCCCTACCCTGGGTTTTATGCCAAAAATATCAAAAATCCACCTATTTTAGGCACATTTTAGCTACTAAGCTAACCCGGCTTAGTACAGGTTTTTTAGGCACGCCCATGGAAAGCCAAAACTAATTGGGAAGTGGCATTATGGCTTCATATACGGAGGTGCAATATTAAACATTTTGATGCTAGCCATGTTCCCTTATATGTTCATGCTTTCATTTTAGAACAATTTCAACTTCTTCTTGAATTTGTTTAGCTAAATTTCATGCTAAAATTGGTAAATTTACCATACAAGTCAGACACACTTATCACCGCCATTTATCCTTTTCTCACGAAATTCATATATATGCACTTTTTACAGCATTCAAAATACATTTACACATGCAAACTCTACTATACATCTCTTTTCAAAGGTAGTAATACAAACACACACCCCTTCATAATAAATATTCAAGTGTGTGTACGTGCATATACATGCGCACGAACACCCCATGCAGATCTTATCCCAGTCTACTACCTATTCATAACCTGAAGAAGCTTCTTAGTTCTGTATCTTTATTGCTATGCATCAATGTTTATTGGCACTGAAGTTAATCAATTCTGCCCAAGACCAAACCCACTCTTAATGCTTTCCATGCTTTTGTACGCAAAAAAATTAAAAATTTCACTAAATCCAAACTCCTATTTCAAAACTACTGAACCAGTACCGGGCATGTTTGTACTCATTTTGAAGCATTTTTTATGTAGATTTCAATTATAATCTCATAAATATGCAATTTTGACATTTTTATCAATTTTATAAATTATTCGACCTGTTGGACGAGTGCGCCGTCTTAGGGCAAAGAATGCTAATATGGCGGTAAGAAATGGACTATGTGACTAAATATTCATGCCCTTAGCATGCGTCTGCTGATGGGGAGATGCATCTTAAGTAGTATGCAACTAGTGATTGAACTTGGGTAACACAGAGCTCACCTGCTACAGTTAGTTCCATATAAAATAGGCTTCATCTTTGTGGCCACATACATATTACATGCCTTGCTAGCATTGCTGATAATGCATCATAAGAAATAATCTACCATGTCCTGCATTGCTAAATAGTGTCTAGTGAGAGAACTTGGGTAACACAGAGTTCCCCTGCTAGTTAGTTTCATACAAAATAGGCTTGATTTGTACTGTGGATGAATACATGGTTCGATACTATGGTTAACTTACGAAATACCGGTACATGAAGATGAAATACTGCAGGGACAGACTTAGGTTTCAGTTTCTACTGGCCCTCCGGGCCAGTGAAATGGCAAATCTAGTGGCCCTGCAATAAATTTACTGGCCCAGCTTTTTCAATATGTTCTACTGCAAAAAAAAAAAAAAAAAGACCTTTTTTTTTTGGTTTTTTTTAAATCATTGTCATGAAATGTGTATATCGCGAATTTCAAAAAAATCAAAATTTTATGATATCAGAAGGACATCCTCGTTTTCAAAATGCAATTCGATATGTCTGATGTGCTCTCCCACAAAAAATATGTAGAAACTTTGCTATCCGAGCCCTTTAAAATCAAGCAAACCTTAACATTTTAATTTGTTTTGTACTGAATGTACTCAATGTAGAGAGTGTAGTCACTAACACAAATTCAGTAGTCAGTAGTCCTGCCTTTTTTAGTTCCAAAAGTTCACAAAGGTTCAAATATGTGTTTTTTGCGGTATCGCTATCATCATAAGATAGAGCACGGAAGAGATTGGAAGTAGTATGTAGGCCTACTCAACGTAAAAAGCAGCCGTATATTTCCAACTTGCTAGCAACACAAGAATAAGAATATAAATATACGAAAAATCATTTAATAAAGATATAAATTACAGATGACAGATGGAGCAGAAACTGTGTAAATATGGCCATCACTGATTATATCTTTTTGTCTCAAATGTGTTATATCAGGCTCAAAAATCTAGTGGCCCACTGGGCCAGCATTGTTGGAAGTTTACTGGCCCGACTCAAAATCCACTGGCCCAGGGCCACCGCTTAAATCTGTCCCTGGATTGCCCAAAAATGACTAGTGATTTGAATTTGGGGAGCATACAAGACAAACCTGGGGTCCTGGGTTCAATTCCCTATCACTTTTCCTAGATTTCCTCACAAGCAAAAACATGAATTGACGATAATTATAGGAATGAAATAGCATTTTTCTTTGTTATTTTGTTTTAACACAGTTGTTGGTTCCAAATTAAAAGAGGACATATTAGGGACAAACACTTGTAAGGGGGGCCTGATGCAAAAAAAATTTATCGCGAAAATTTTTCGGGGCCCCCCTTTACAGACCTCGAAAATTTCAGGGCCCCCCTTTTTCGACATGAAAATTATCGGTCAACCCCATAGAAAAGCATATAAACTCAATTTTTCCAGGAAAAACTGTGGTCATTTTTTTCAGGCCCCCCCTTAGGAGGGTCAAAAATTTTCAGGGCCCCCCCCTTTTTGCATCAGGCCCCCCCTTACAAGTGTTTGTGAACCGGGTCCCTGAAAATGTGATCAGAAACTAGCATTTTGTGGAAAACAAATTAGAATGTATTCTTTATAGTCCGCCTTCAATTAACTTCACCCTAATTAATGTATCATAACAACCCAGACTAAGTATGCGTCTTTCTACACAACGAACAACTGAATTTTTGCTTGAACTAATCTTTTTTTAATTCCGCAAGGAACTCAAGATTTCCAATTAAATTGATGTAATTGTCTAATTTTATATAGGTATACCAAATTAATCATACACTTCTGGATTCATTTAAATAAAGTTGCAGTATAAAAAACAAAATCGTCATAATCAGTCGTTAGCAATTTAAAAGAAATTCCCCTGAAATTATTAACGAGCTATTTTTTACAGTATTTCTGTGAATTTGGGGCAAAATGCTAATTAACAGAAGGGTGAACCTAATGACACTTTATTATATCTTTTACCACTCAAAAGCTTGTTAAAACATTAACACCAATTAACACACACTTATCTTTAATCAATAACAGTTTTTTTTTCAAATTTTTAATGCTATATGTATGACTCTCTAGACTATAACTCTCTCCATGCAGGTGTCGACTGCAGACGACAAGTTAAAAAAATTAAAATTCAAAAATTTCAGAATTGTCAATTTTCATGACCATATTTAGAAGCAGCATAAAAAATGCATTAAAATGAGTACAAACAAGTCTAGTATTGGTTCCTTGGTTCTTAAAACAGCTCTTAATATTTTGAGAAAATATCTCAAATATTTTGAGAAAATATCTCAAAACTTGTGAGTTTTTATGTTGAAGCCTATGGCTTAACTACGCAGAGAGCGTTAAACTTTGGGAAGAACCAAATTCCAAATTAAATGAAACTTATGACTACAAGCATCGTCTTTTTTATACGAACTTGAAATTTTCACGACACATTTATTTTAGTCCTTTTCCTGCTCCGAGCAGTACCGCAGAAATAAAATCATGCAAATACATTATGTATATAATGATAAAGTTTTAAATCATTAAAGCACAACAAAATAGTCCAACCAAATATTCTGACTTTCATCGTTTTTTTAAAAGCTTATCAAATCATTAGCATGAATTATTACCCACTTGTCTTCCTGGGCTGTTCCCTTTAAAAATCTGCATCCCTTGTAAATGATTTCACTGTCATTTTGCACTGCTCAATCTAAAGTTTGTTCGGCTTATAATAGGCAAAAAATAAGACTCATAACATCCATGCATTGATAGAGAATGGCGTACATGACATTCAGGTGCAGCACTTACGCTAGTTGCTACTGGCGCACGCTTAGGCAAAAAAAAAAAATTGTTTGTTTGTCCACGTCCGACCGACCGTGTACCCTGGTCCCGACTGTGTCTTTTTTTGGATTTTTTTTTTTTTTTTGGATTTTTTTTTTTTTTTTTTTTTTTTGGATTTTTTTTTTTTTTTTTGGCATCGATGGGACACCGTATAAAACAGTGGTTAGTATAAATTTAAAGAAAGAAAATGTAAAGAAAATGAACAGTATAACATGCAGAACCATCTCAAGTGTTAAACCAGTAAAGTGCTGTGTGTTTTGACTTATTTACCAGTCTTCAAGTGCAATATCTAAAAATATAAAAAAATCTGACCTACCGACCCAAATCTTCCAAACCTTTTCCATTATTATGGATGAAACTGTTCATTACATGGACTAGCCCTTAAAACCTAACCCCCGAATAGCCAGTATCTAGGGAAATCATTTTTCTTTCTGATCCCTGATCTTATATTTTCAAATACCACTGTCAGCAGAGTAGAAGGGCAAGGGTTATTATGCATGTCTTAGTTGGAGTGCTGCTGCCCTGAAGACCATGTTATTTGAAAATAAGATCAGGGAAAGAAAATTTATCACCTTGATACTGGCTATTCGGGGTTAAAGTTTTTAAGGACATGTCCATGTAATGTTTAGATCTGGAATAATTTAAACTGTTGAATTTGGCTGGAAATCCAAAATCTTCTTAAATCAGTGGGGATGTATATTTCAAAGTAACAGCCCAATCAACCTCTCTCCATTGTTACAAATTTCATATCTCATCCAGAATTCATAGCATAGAATCTGTTGAATAATTTACCTTGTTTAATACCATATTCATGCCTGATCAAGTGATACTTGCCTGGTGGCTGGGGAAATATTGGACTAATTATCGGCGAATTAACAGTTTAGCTGTTTGCTATTAAAGGGACTTGCAACCATACTCTTGCCACACATGATGTCATGGAAATTGAAATTAACATAAATGTTTTGAGAAGTTTTCATTTTTTTTGGAAGTTAAAAAGTGCCATTGTCTGAAGTAGCCATTTTTTACCAAAACTATGTATATTAACCATAATGCTACCACAGGGGTGGAATTTCGTAAAGTGCCACAGGAGTTCAATTGGATTCTCGCAAGAGAGTTTTGCGAGAGTCCATGGATTCCCGTAAATGGATTCTCGTTGTACAATCTTGCGGGAGTCCAAAAGGTAGTATATGTAGGCCTACGTAAAATGCATTCAAACAAACAAACTAACAAATAAACTAACAAAGTTAAGTTTTTAATATATGTGTCATCATACTCTCACTTCCATATATGTCATTGCATCTTTGGCAAATTTTCCTTTATATTTTGCAGGCTTTGAGTTTTAAGGTGTGTTGAACTTAAACGTAAGTTCGCTGAGCCGATCATTTCCAGCGCGAGTCCACATGGACTCTCGCAATAGGACTTTTACGGGGGTCTCTGCGAGAGTCGACTCTCGGACTCCCGCCGAAATTCCACCCCTGCTACCAGGGCCTACAAAAGGCTACAGCACAGAGCAACTGCAAGATTATGTATCCCACATGTAGGTACGAAAACCTTGGACGGCCAAGATACACCCCCTGTATGGCTTGCTATTCCAGGCACATGACTAGCACCCAAAGAGTCCGTGGCTCAAAACTGGACGAGAGAAAACAACTTTTCTCTATTATTGTCTTTTTTCCCTTCCTCCTTGTGATCATTTTGATCATGGTTCCGAACACAGATAGCGTGAACCAGTTGACCTGCTAACGATTTGACTTGGCATTGGGAGGAGCATTAACTATTTCAAAAAGATGGTAATCAGCAAGCAAGAAAGAATAGAGAAGCAATTTGGTTTATATGGCGGGGGCAAAACAGTCAATCGGGACATCGGAAGTTACTTGCTAGACCACATACACAATCCACTAATGAAATGAACTGAGCATCCTAGGGATGAGAAAAGTACCAGAAAATCCCACAAGAAAGTAAGTGAATCCTGAGGTCATTCTCAGAGAGCCATCAGCTAAGATGTCTAAAGTCTAAAAATTATGAACATTTTTGGATTTGTCAATCAAAAAAATTGTCCGATATCGAATTTGTCGGATATTGATCTGCAAATCCTGCAAATGCATCTTTATTTCACAGTCATAGAAATTAAAATTAAATTATACAAAAAAAAATGGTTAAAAATTGTCCCCATTAGAGTTTGCCATTCGCATGGATACGGTTACATTGGTGCAATAAAGCAACGGTCATTGCCAACGAACCGGTAGCGAGAAAAAGTGAAACAGATCCCAGTGTAATTTTATTTGGCCTATTGCAAAGCCTGACTTCGTTGTATCGCCATGGAAACGTGCCCGCCCTGACAGTCCAATCCATCTATCCACCATGATTTGTCTGAAGAGGTATGGTTCTCTTATTGACAAACAATGCTACTAAATTTAGACTTGTAGAGTGCATGTCTGAATACATGGAATAGGAAGCTACTTTTGGAGGTTTGAAAATAGAGTGCAACAGGATTAAATAAAAAACAAAATCATATCAGCACATTACAGAAGCACTTTGAAAACAGAAACACTAAAATATGCTTATTCTTTGTTGGATAGACAGTTACACACCCCCACACATTTAGTCATACACACATCTACTAATATATGAACACACACACCCCACCCCACCCACAATGCCTGACACATGCATCCAGACAAAAAACTGCAGCACTCTATGTGAACCAAAACGAGACAAGCTTTTACTAATGATTTATCCAGTCGGTAGCAAGTTCTAAGTGCATAATTATAACAAAAGCACTTGTCCATCCTTTATATTTCAACTGCCGATTCGAGACAAAAACAGGAAACAAACCTCTTCTCAAAGATCAATCAAATGCTACAAGTACTAGGAAAAAAAAAAGATGAACAAAGTTGACATCGCATTTTTCTTTTCTTATCTTGTTTTTGTTATTCTAAGTACCCAAAAATAGCTTACAAAAGCAAAATAGCAGCGTATTAAGTTGTCTCAAATTAGAACGTCTGGGGCATTCACATCTGCTATTCTTTTATTCTGAGCTTTTTAAACAAATATCAAAACAGTGAATGGATAGATTAGAAAAGGTCAAATTGGGCTGTTACATTTAAAATTCATACTCCCCATGTGGAAGATTTCGCTAAAGTCTTTCACAGAGGGAGTATGAGTTTTGAATAGAATAGACAATTGGGTAACTTCCATTTGAAATACTCACTCCAGTAGTGGAAGATATAGGTAAAGCTATACAGGGGGAGTATGGGTTACAAAATGATTAACCCTGACAAATTACATTTGAAAAACATACTCCCTCTGTGGAAGATATTTCCAAAATCTTCCACAGGGGTAGTGTGGATTTCAACTGGAACAGCCAAATTGTTGAAAAAATAAAAAAAATAAGTGAAAAACTTGACAGCAAACGTGTCTGCCGAATTCAAAACAGATAATCATCTGAAAATAAGACGAAAGAAACGTTACAAGACGAAAGAAAAAAATAAGGGAAAATCTCAACAACACAAGTGTCTGATATGTTCACATTGTAATATCTTGATGAAGATAACGCATCTGGCAACCTTGCATCGTCGTAACTGCGGTCAAGTTTCCAACGCAGCTCTGTACATAAAATAAAATGCATCCTAGGGCAATAGACAAGACACTCCGTGAGAGTTCATGTCTCACCTGCCTCGCTTCATCTCGCCAGGTGAGTTGACGAAAACGGCCGTATCAAAAATAGCTGCCACGTTGCGAATATTACCATATTTGTATAATATACGCATTACGCTTAACCAAACTTGATGATTGCATGATATATGCGCTACTACTTCTACTTGCACAATTGAAATACTTGCTGTACTCGATTAAACAATGTAAAGACTTTGCGACGTGTAATAATAGTTGTAACAGTGTCGGTTATGCTATAAAGCAGCTATTGTTCAAAACAGCTTTTTTGTATGCAGTGATAAGAATCTTTTACCTGCTTCAAGAAGCCAGTGTTTTCTTGAAATAGATTGCTAACAGCCCTGTCATGGGGTTTTTATGCTGCCTGTTCACATGAGTCAAACTAATAATGTTCCTGCCATATTGCCGCACTCCCGAGTAAAAACACAGTATCTGAGCTGCTAATTAAACAGCATATACAGCCTTTTACTTCGGGAGAGCAGACTGATTTGAAAATTTCCGTACCTTGAAGGTCTGTATCTTCTTTGTTATTTACTTGCAGATACAGACCTTTTACTTTTGAAGCAAGGTGGTTATGTAATAATTGCATTCTCATCTCAAAGAGCAGTATCTGCAATGAAATTGAATCCTTACTTGTTGGGAGAATTTCATTGGTTTTCAAATGGAGCCACACATTTAGGTAACCCCATTTGAAATTCACACTCCCTGTGTGTGAGATTAAGGCATGTCTTCCATAGGGGGTGTATAGATTTCAACTCGAATGGTCCAATCCCATCCTAAGCAGCATTGGCTATGTTATCGCATCCTTACTTGAGAGGAGAGCTTCAATTTGTTGCATTCAATAAGGTCTTGGAGAATGTCACATGTCATGTCACATGACTTATTGTAATGCATGTTTAAATTATCAGATGTTTAAATAATATCTTACTTTTGATTTCAGAATAATACAACGCTACTTTTTTTGGGATTAAATTTTTTTGCCAAATGAAACATATCCTTTCTTAAGAACTATCTGGCAATAAAAGTCAAATTTTAATGTTTGGCCAATTTTTGGAAATATAGGCCAAAAACATGCAATTTTGAAAGTTTATAACATTTTAAAAACATTTTTGTGTTTGTTGAGACCTAAGATTAGCTTTGGGGCAGATGTTATTTGCATTTGTACAACCCCTTCTCCCCTCACCACAAAAATGTTGGTATGACATAGAACCACTGCATCAAAATGCACACATATATCCTTCAAGCACACATTATCACTTCTGCCCAACCTCTCCTTTCCTCTGGCCATATTCCCATTCTTCCATACATGAGCATTACCACTGTGTCAAAAAGGCAGCTATACACTGTCTATAAGAAAATTGAATCAGGTATCCCTATATATTATCCAGTAAGTGTGTGACTTGCCCAGCAAACACAAAACGTTTTCGACATCATTCGCAAAAGGTTATAAAAGGTTGTCAGAAAACGTTTAAATGTTGGGTTATATAAAGGGTATATTAAGAGTATAAAACGTTTTCATAACCATAAAAACATTCTTTGATAATCTACTGCTCAGCAAACAAAAATGTTTTACAAAAAATGTTTAAATGTCGGGTTACATAAAGGGTATAAAAACGTTTTAATAACATTCCAAAAACATTCTTGAAAACTTGATACAAAACATTCTAAACAGAATGTTATTTTGGGGTTGAAAAAAATATTTCATGAAAAATGTTTGCCCAAAATATTTGCAATAACGTTTTAAAAACGTTTTCATGACCTTTATATAACCCGACATTTAAATGTTATTAAAAGGTTTTGAAAAGAACATTTTAAGAACATTTCTGTGTTTGCTGGGTTAAAATATTTTTACATAATGTTATTTAAGTATTGACAAAATATTTGGCAAAAATGTTTGCAAAAATAGTTTAAAATAACATTTTTGAAAACATTTAAAAATATTGTTGTAGTGTGTTTTCATACAAAACGTTTTAAAACGTTATCATGACCTTTATATAACCCGACATTTTAATGTTATTAAAACGTTTTACCTAAACCAAAAGCCAAAATATAACTTATTTAAAACGTTTTTAAAACGTTTTTGTGTTTGCTGGGCTGTTAGCTATACACCAACCAGTCGAACACACATGATGTGTATTACAATACATCAATTTGGGTCATCCATAAGCTTCTATACAACCACCTTACCCCTCCCCAACAAAATCATTTTCATCATAATCTTACCACTTACCTCTTAGAAAAAACCAACTTAATCTGAAGTGCATTTTATGTTCTCAAACATCTCATGCGTCATGTGAAGGTATTAGCAAGGATAAATTTATCGAAACCAGCACTCAATGGATGTGCGCTACCTGCATATTACCACCATTTTCAGAATCATATTTACGACTTAAGTGACAAATCTCTGGCTACAGAATCATCCGCATCTGAACTTGAAACTGGTGATACAGCTGTGACTACAAACCTCTTAAACTGTTCTGTTTTTAATGCTCAAAGCATAGTTAACAAATCTCAGGAATTCAATGTACTCTTAGAACATCAGGATTTTGATATCATTTGTATTACCGAAGCGTGGCTTGATGCAACTATACATGATTCGGAAATTATTGGTCACCCATACATAGTGTACCGTAAAGACCGCAATAGATCAGGGGTGGAATTCTGATCGCCGCCAAATCTAATCTTTACCCCGTCTCCGTCATGACCTTAGTGTCGATGGGATCGATCTTATCTGGGTTCAATGTATAACTAAACAAGGCAATATCCTGATTGGGTGCTGCTACTGGTCCCAAATATCTGGTAGAGTTTTCATTGGTAAACTAGAGGAATCGCTCTCTAAAATTGTTGATATCAGTCATAAGTTTAAAAGCATCATACTTACTGGCGATTTCAATATGTGTGATAGACCGCATCAGGCATCACTTTTTAGAGATCTTTGTGAAGTCACTGATATTCTTGCCTTCCACCAAGTTGTGAACTTTGTCACTTTCGGCGATCTCATATTGATAAAAGTAAAGGGTCTATCATTGATCATGTGTACATTAATACCCCTGACACTCTTCAGTCACTTAATTCATTGCCTGCACTGGGCAAAAGTGACCATGATATTGTTACATATAAACTTCTTTTAAACAGCCAGCAACCTCCAAAAAGCCGTCCAATTCTATTGTATCATAAACTCGATATTGATATCTTTCTTCAAACTTTAATTAATACACCGTGGGATCTATGCTTCACTGATCCACCTGATGTTGATTATGCTTGGAATAATTTCAAAGATCTTTATCTTGCTGTTGTCAACGACGTAGTGCCCAGAGCTGCGCCGAAAAACCGTGAAGCGCGCTCCGTGGATAACCAACGATATGATCAGGCTTGTCAGAAAGAAGCGTGGGTTGTACAAAGCTGCTATATCTAGTAATTCTACAACGAAATGGGCAAAATATAAGAACTTTAGAAATAAGGTTAAATATGAAGTGAAAAGATCTTATTCTAGTTATGTCAAATCTCTTGCAGACGATGTTGGTCAAAACCCCAAAAGATTCTGGTCTTTTGTTAAGTCTAAGAAGGCTGCTCCACCTGTGTCTTCTTTTACTTACAATAATAACACCATTACCAATCCTGCTGAGATTAGCAAATTTTTGCCTCCCATTTTCAAGACAACTTCACTGTTGATCAGTCTGCTTATGACCCAAATGATGTAATTCACAAGTGTGCTGACCATCCTGGTATGTTATTACTTTCGACCTTGAATACGGACGGTGCTGAGGTTCTTGAAATTCTTTCCAAACTTGATATTTCGAAGTCTCCAGGCCCTGACGGCATCAGTTCTAGACTGCTGAAATTATCTGCTCCTGTAATTGGTAACATTCTTGCTAGAATATTCAATCTTTCTGTGGCCTCGGGAACTTTTCCCGAGGACTGGAAAAAGGCGAATGTTGTGCCTATTTACAAAAAGGGTTCCAAGGACGATTTTAAAAACTACCGGCCCATATCTCTGTGCTCTACAGTTGGAAAAGTTATGGAGAGGATTGTAGCCAATAGACTACAGTCGCACCTGATTCGGCATGGTCTAGTCGCAGAGGGTCAACACGGTTTCTGTCCAGGAAGATCCTGTGCTACTCAGCTTGTCACCATGTACCATGACTGGGCGTCCATTCTGGACCTGAACGCTGTCCTCCTAGAATTGATGCTGTGTTCCTTGATTGGTCCAAAGCCTTTGACAAGGTCAGCCATAGTCTTCTGTCTAAGCTTCATGGATATGGTATATGTGGTCAAATGCTTAAATGGTTCACCTCGTACCTCTATAATAGAACCCAAAGGGTGCAATACCTTGGTGAATTCTCCGACTGGATTTGTGTTAGGTCTGGGGTCCCACAGGGCTCCATGCTTGGCCCCCTACTTTTTAATGTCCATGTTCTTGATCTTCCCTGTTTTGTTTCATCGTCTCTTCCACAGTATGCCGACGACCACGGTCCTTTATAGACCTATCACATCTCCCCAGGATGAAGATATTCTTCAGAATGACTTAGTTGCGATCAGGACGGGGAGTACCATCAATAGGCTTCCCCTTAATGCTGCTAAATGTGTGGTAATGCACATTACCAGATCCCATCGTCCTCTTTCCGTTAGATATCAGATGGGTGATATCCCTCTTGAAACCGTTTCTACTCATAAGCACCTCGGCGTTGTCTTGTCTTCTAACCTTGAGTGGGGTCCCCATGTTGATACTATCACTAGTAAGGCCCAACGCTTGCTTGGCTTCATCCAAAGAACGGTTGGATCCAATGACCCGGATACCATGAAGAAGCTTTTCTTTGCTCTGGTGAGACCTATCCTGGAGTACTGTGCTCCAGTTTGGGCTCCTAACAGGGAGGGTCACAAAAATAAGCTGGAAGGGGTCCAGAGAAGGTTCACCAGATACTGTTTTCCTGGTCCCTGGCAGTCTAGGCCTTCCTACAGTACAAGACTCCAGACCCTTGAGATTCCCACCATTCTTTCTCGCTTTGATTATCTTCGCATTATGTTTGCTGTTGGATGTCTGTGGAATAAATACAATATTAGCTGGGCTGACTATATCAAGCTGAATACTCTTTCCTCCAGACAAGCAGTCAACATAGATTTCCGCATTTCCATCGCAGCCAGAACTGACGCTTTCCATAATTCCCTCTTTGTCGCATTTCCCAGATTATGGTCTTCCTTACCAAATGATGTCTCCAGTGAAATTGTTTTTAGTTTGTTTTTCATTTTCGGCATAAAAGCAGCGTAGTTGTATGTACCTTTATCAGTAATGTGTTGTGTGTGCGTTTTTTTTTTTTTTTTTTTTTTTTTTTTTTATATATATTATCTTTCGTCTACGGGGTTATCGGAGACCCACTTCAAAGTGATTTAGTTAAGCTATTAGGGAATCCGCCAGGACCCGTTGACTATCGTATTTGTGTTTATTGTTTTAAGGCCTTTTTTCTGCTATTGTATGTATGTTTGCCTGGATTATCAATAAATCAAATCAATCAAATCAAATCACTTCATCATAAGGCAGCTATACATCCATCAAAACACACATGATGTACATAGCATTAACATTAGCATTAGCGTGTGCCGCTGATTCAAAAGCGTCTGTTCAAATAAATAAATAAATAAAATAACAATACATTGATTTGGGTCATCCATGCTGTATTACCCCTCCTCACAAAAACATATCATCATAATCTTACCACTTCATCACAAGGCAGCTATACATATGATCACCTTACCAAATGATGTCTCCAGTGAAATTGTTTTTAGTTTGTTTTCATTTTCGCGCAAAACGCGTAGTTGTATGTACCTTTATCAGTAATGTGTTGTGTGTGCGGTTTTTTTTTTTTTTTTTTGTTTTTTTTTTTGTTTTGTTTTTTTTATATATATTATCTTTCGTCAACGGGGTTATCGGAGACCCACTTCAAAGTGATTTAGTTCGCTATTAGGGAATCCGCCAGGGACCCCGTTGACTATCGTATTTGTGTTTATTGTTTTAAGGCCTTTTTTCTGCTATTGTATGTATGTTTGCCTGGATTATCAATAAATCAAATCAATCAAATCAAATCACTTCATCATAAGGCAGCTATACATCCATCAAAACACACATGATGTACATAGCATTAACATTAGCATTAGCGTGTGCCGCTGATTCAAAAGCGTCTGTTCACATAAATAAATAAATAAAATAACAATACATTGATTTGGGTCATCCATGCTGTATTACCCCTCCTCACAAAAACATATCATCATAATCTTACCACTTCATCACAAGGCAGCTATACATATGATCAAAACACATCTGATGTGTATAACAATACATCAATTTGGGTCATCCATACTACCACCTGACCCCTCCCCATAAAAACATATCATAACACCTTACCACTTCATCACAAGGCAGCTATACATCCATCAAAAAACACACCTGACGTGTATTACAATACATTGAGTCGGTCGTCTCGTCCTGCCCAGTCGGTAGCTACTGTTTCTGATTGAGTCGGCTTTCTTTCGGAAAAGGGCTTTAAATTTAGCGTGTTATATGCATAGTGCATAAAGGTAGAATTCCCACAGCGATCAGACACCTATAGCGCAGACACAGTTCACTGCATCGCGAGCAAATTACAAACAAGTCTAGGGACTTTATTCTCTCTGATTGACGGATTTTTGAATAATATATTTTTTCAGCTAGACTGCATGCATTGAGACGATTCTAAAAAATTTGTAATTATATGAATAAAAATAGACTGATTAAAAGAAAAAACATGGAAATTGAAACTACAGTTTCCTACATTTTGACTACTGTTTCATTAAATTGCTAATAAATGATGGATTGGTAAGCACGCATTAAGCCGCACATTTTCTGCTAGAAGGCTCAGTGAGGTCAATTTGTGGTTGGTAATATGGAGATGCAGAGATGGAGGATGAGAGAAGCTAAGAGAGAGAGAAAGAGAGATGGAGGGATAAAAAGAGACACAGGGAGACAGACAGAAGTGGGATATGAGAAATAGTGAGATATATATATACAGATGAAGAATCAAGATGGATAGAGAGACATACAAACAGGAGATACAGAGAGGGAGGGAAAGACAGACAGACAGAAAGACAGAAGAGGGATATGAGAGAGTGAGACAGACACTGCAGACAGACACCCACCAATACTCACCCCTTGTGTGACTTTTCTTGTGTGTCTTTTTGACCCGACGGACACCTGACGGACCTCTTGTGTGTCTTTTTTTCATCTTGTGTGTCTTTTTTGTTGTTGTCACTGGTGCCTTTTTCAATACCTTCAAAAATGAGCTCTATACCCCCTCTATACCCCCCTGCAAGATCTTGCTTCTGTGCCTCGACACACAAGCTAGTTTTGTACTAAAAAAAGGCACACAAGCATAGCCTCGTGAGAACAGACAGACAGACAGACAGACAGAGAAAAATAGAGATATGGGAGCCAGTCACACACACAGACATACAGAGGGAGCAGGGAAAACCAGAGGGATAGAGAGACATGCAGACAGAAGGAGACACAGACGGAACAAAAGAGACAGACAAACAGACAGACAGACTGAGAGAGATGAGAGAGTCAGACAAACAGACAGAGGGAGAGTCAGCTAGACAGAGAGGGATAGAGAGACATACAGACAGAGGGGGAAATGAGAAAGGAAGACATAGTGAGAGAGACAAAGAGAGAGGGAAGGACGTAGAGGGAGAGACTGCCAAAAGGTGCAGGGGAAAACACAGCCCCCAAAATGCCAATCCACATAAAAGGTCGACTTTTTTTCAGCGAAAAACTGCCCTTTTTGGATGGAAACATTCACAAAAGGTTCACCTTTCTTAGTAAACACATTGAAATCAGTCCTTTATGAAGGACAAATTTCTCTTAAAAAAATCCACATTTTAGTCCCAACTCCACCCCCCAAATAAATCCTAGAAACAGGGCTGTGAGAGAGCCGAGAAAGAGAGGAGATAGAGAGCAAGAGATAGATAGAGAAGAGAGAAAGGGAGGGAGAGAGATGGAAATACAGAGCGAGAGAATCAATTAAATAATTATGGCAACAGAAATCCAACACTTCGAGGAAAAAATAAAGCACTTGATATTCTATCTAGACAGTAATACCTTCAACTACTTATCTCTCGATTTAGTCGAGAGCAAATATAGATGCAAATCATCGAGAACCGAAATGAAAGATTTGAAATAATCATGACATCACGATATTTCTTATCACCGTAATAATATGAGATATTAATGCTGTACGATAAACTGATACCTGGTCCTGTGTCACAACCTGGGGTACCTTTGTGTTAAATAGTAAAAAAATGAAATGGTTCAAACATTTTACCTACACATCTCATTTGAAGTGGTTCATCCTCCTGAGCATTTTGACACATTTTTTATGGAAATCGGTTAAAAAATGAGAGAATGCAGGCAAAAACAATCACAAAGTATATGGAGGATGTAACCCCACCTCTTTTTTTCCACATTTACAATCATTCTGAGCAAGTATTTGGTCTTTTAAATGAACTTCTGTATTTATTTACTTGGTTTCGATGTCTGGGAGTCCATTTAGACTTTTTTTTACTAGATTCAAATGTTTAATGGGGATTTTAAATCAAATTAACGATATGAATCCCTCCCCTAATCCTCCTCCCCCTAATCCTCAGCCACCCTTGGCACATTTCATGCCAAACGTCATAGGAAAATAATTTAAAAATATTTTAAAACAGGATAAAAACATGAGTAATTTAGAATAAATTAGCCTCAACTTAAGACCTAATTGAATCTTCCAAGTGAAGGAATACTCAAGAGACAGTGTTTTGAAATCTAAGCTGCACATCAAAATGTAACAAAGCCACCTTTTGGGTACCCCAGTATATGACACAGGATCACCTACTCTATTAGATATGATTCAGCAGAATCCATTTTTCTCGTTATTTTCGACGGAGCAAAGATGTCTACGCCATGCATAATTTTATTTTACTTTTTTTTCAGTTGTTTTGTAAGCGCTCTAGTTGAAGTGTTTGAAAAAACAATAAATCATGGAGCGCCGCTTTGAGAGTTACGCTTGTATTTGTCATTGGTCTTGGATTTAAACAAAGCTAGGTTTGTTTTGTAACTACTGTAAAATTTAACAATTTTGTGAGATGTTAATTTTCACAATTTTTGCTCTTGACTAACTTAACTGCAAAGCTAGCATATAATTAAATGGGTACAATTTTGGTTTACCCTGCACACCCTGTGTTTTCAATACAATTCTGGTTTACCCTGCGCACCCTATTTTTAGGGTTAGAGTTAGGGTTAAGGTTAGGGTTGGGGTTAGGGTTAAGGTTAAGGTTAGCTTTAGGGTTAGGGTTATACTTGTGCACAGGATATACCAGAATTATTCCATTAAATACATGTGAAAAGATTTCTTCATTGTGTAAGCCATGTTGAATACTCAAAATTAGTAAAATTAAAATACAGCAATAATTGATTGAACTTGTTTTAGAACAAAAAATAAATCATACTAAAACACCACATTTTTGAAGTTGATACGTATATACCTGAATTTGCAGACATGATAATGTAACATAATTTATGTGTAGAGTTCTGTCTGAGGTGAACACCTTTGTAAGCAATGCAAGAGGAAGTATATTTGATGAGATCAATCATTCTATTTGGGTAACAGGTTGTCATTCCTGTACTTTTATGTTCCTTTCTTTTAATTAATTTGGCTGAAAATGCATTTATTTGTTTGCAAAAAAAACGCAAATTGTAAATATTCATATTTATCACATGCTCAGATTGATCTGGCCAATATGTATGATGATGTATTAGCTGGCGTATTGCACGTTAGAATATGGCCGTTGCTAGGTCAACTTGCTCACGCTTTCTTTGTTACGAACCACTGATCAAATTGATCACAACACAAAGCCTATATGGTATATCATAATTCGGAACAGGTGTATGAGCCCAGGCTTGAACCAGTAACCAATGGTTACTAATGTGCACTACGGCAGCGAATTATTTGAAAGACCTTATTCAATTTACCCACATTACACGGTTCCGCCATATGTAAGGAGAGCCCCAAACTGGCGATAAACATGAAAGGAAGAATTACATAACTTGACACAATGTTATATGACTGGTTCAATTCCCATTCATATATGATGCCAGATCAAGGCACTCTTTGCATATGGCCGAATCGTGCTATGGTCGAATACAGAATCTACGAGAGTAAGAGGGTACAGCGACCCCAAAACTCCTGGCTCTTAAAGGTGGGGGATTGGGGGTCTCATTTTTTCACACATTGGGACATTGGGACATAGGGCACGGTGGCTCATTGGTTACGGCCTTGGACTCATAATCCGAGAGCTTGCTCGACGTGCGTGGGTTCGATTCTCCATCCCAACACCGTGTTGCGCCCTTGGGCAAGGCGCTTTGCCTCGCTTGCCTCACCCCACCCACATGCAATGGGAAGCTGTTAGGGGTAGTCACAGTCGTTGTACTGTTGGACCCTGCGCCACTTGTAGGCTGCAAACGTGGTTCCTACATATTCTAATGACGGCGGAATAAATGTAAAGCGCTTTGAGGCTGTTTACGGCATAAAGGGCTATATAAATATCTACATTTATTTTTTTATTTTTTTTATATATCATCAAAATAATCTGATTCCAACTTTCACTGACCCAGCCCACAAAACCGTGCATATATATGACTTAGGCCAATTGCATCATCGCATCAGGTGGGATGCATACATGCATGCATGCACCGTGGATTCATTTTGTAAAATTATGGTTAATAATCGTGTTAACGCAATTAGTACCAATCACCAATACATATGACCTGTGTTATAACGAGTTTATAAATAAGCTCTCGCTTACAGAAGCATTAGTCCATGCAAAACATACAAGAAACGATAATTGGAAAACTAATTGATATACTATTAAAACAATCATCTACATAAACTTGACATTTCCGATATTATGACAACCTGAATTAAAAGTCACTGATATTTCCGGCTAACGTCATCAAGACCTTTGAATTTTCCAAAAATGATAAAGAAATCAGCTTCTCCATGTTTAACAATGGGCTTCAGAGATGCAGTTGTTTTTCATTATCACTGTCAGTCATATCAGGTCACTCACATTACGGTTCTGTTGTTTTAGGCCTCTTTCTATAGTGATCATGGTGATAGTGACGTAACAAGAGGTACAGGGACATTCTGTGATTTGATATCAAAATTCAGATTTCTTTGAATCGAACATAATAAGTGGCAACTTTCTAAAAAGAGCAAAATCTGCTAATAGCATCATCATTATTAAAATCATCATTAGCATCATCATCTTAACATCATCATCTTAACATCATTTGAACATCATCATCTTCAATGTCATTGCATCATCATCATAATCATTACCATCTGAACATCATCATCATCTTAGCATCATCATCATCTGAACATCATCTGAACATCACCATCTTCATTTTCATGACATCATCATCATCATCATCACCATGACTAAATTAACATCATCATCTGAACATCACCATCTTCATTGTCATTGCATCATCATCATCATCATCATCATCATCATCAAACATTCCCATCATCATCATCACCATACCATATCATCATCCCCATCATCTTCATTGTCATCATCTAACTGTCGACATCATCATCATCATCATCACCATCAGACATCGTCATCATCTAGACCATATCATTGTCATCATTATCTTCATCATCTTCATCATTATTGAACATCATTAATATAACATCATCCATGTTATCATCATCATCGTCATCATCATCGTTAGCATCATTACCATCATCATCATACCATATCATCATTTATTGACATCATTATCATCATCATACACTCTCATCATCAAACATCATCGTCATTGTCGTCATCCTATCATATCATTTTGTCATCATTATCTTCATTACTGAACATCATTATCATACCATTCTCATCCACATCATCATCATTGTCATCATCTCATTGTCATCATCATCAAACATCATCATCATACAAAATCATCATTCATTGTCATCATTATCATCAACATTATTGAACATCATTATCATACCATTATCATCTGCATCATCATTGTCATCATCTCATTCTCATCATTCTCATCATCATCATCAAACATCATCATCATACAAAATCATCATTCATTGTCATCATTATCATCATCTTCATTATTGTACATCATTATCATACCATTATCATCTGCATCATCATTGTCATCATCTCATTCTCATCATCATCATCAAACATCATCATCATACAAAATTATCATTCATTGTCATCATTATCATCATCTTCATTATTGTACATCATTATCATACCATTATCATCCCCATCATCATTGTCATCATCTCATTCTCATCATCATCATCAAACATCATCATCATACAAAATCATCATTCATTGTCATCATTATCATCATCTTCATTATTGAACATTATTATTATACCATTATCATCTGCATCATCATTGTCATCATCTCATTCTCATCAATATCATCATCATAATCATCATCATCAAACATCATCATCATACAAAATCATCATTCATTGCCATCATTATCATCATCTTCATTATTGAACATTATTATTATACCATTATCATCCAGATCATCATCATTGTCATCATCTCATTCTCATCATCATCCTCAAACATAATCATCATACAATATCATCATTGGCATCATAACCATCATCCTCAGCCTAACAAGAAACTTAACAACATATTGATTCTTGTGATTTTGAAAATATATAATGAAAATAAAAGCACAGGGCACTTTGTGTCTTGTGGGAAAGATAAAAAAAAGAAAAAAAAAAAAAAAGAAACTTAACAACACACATTATTAACCTTATTTTTTAAGCTGAATTTTTAGTCTATTGCTGCGCGACAAGCGATTGGTTTCTAGCCAATGAGGTAGCTCGTTTTTTGTTGCATTTGGAACAGCGCTCTACTTGATAGGACAAATACCAATTGCTAGTCGCTCAGCGATGGAGTATAACCTTAGCTTAAATCTCATAACCTCGGATCACTCAAAATCTGTGCAATAATCTGATGACAAGCGCTAATTTCTCATCTTACTTTCTAGGTCAATCACCTTGTCCCAACCGACATTGTCTGATGCCGTACACCTGACAAATTTTGGCAGAATTCAGCAACCATATAATCTGATGATTTCAGTGCAAGATAGAGCTTACTCAAAGTCTCATCACCATTGGCTTGGTTATAACCATCTTGTTTATCTCACAGCAGAGATCTCAGAGGAGGAATTGATACAATCCCATGATGCCCTATTCCAAAGCAGCAAAACTTTGAATATGAGCAGTACCTTGCCTTCTTTTCAGATTTGGGTGTACATTTCTCAATTGTGATGAAGACGGCCATCTTGAATTTTGCCAGTGGTGTTTCTAGATAGTACTTTTAGGAAAATTTTTATAATTTTCCCAAAATCATTAAAAAAAAAGACCTGGTTCAAAACCAAATTGAGCCCTGGTTCCAGCTAAATTCAGGTGAACCAGGACTCACTTTTTTTCCCAAAACTGAATCCTAGTACTAGCAAAGCTGTTAATTTTGCCTTTGTGCACAGTATGAAGGGAAGACACAAACCACTTCACTCAGCCAGCAATGAAGATGAAAATTTTGTGAGGCAAGTTTTGATGGCGCATAAGGAGACAGACTACAAAGCATCCGTGTGACGAGGAGGAAATCCCAGTTGATAGTAGGCTGTGATAATAATCTCATGATTAGATTCTATGTGCTATCATAACAATGTGATTGACGTATTGTCAAACAAAACTTCAAATTTTTTTTCACACGAAAATTTCGAAATTTTCCCAGAACAACTAAACCAGTAGCAGGCTTGTATAACTAATTTCAATTCATTTTCCATGCACAATATTATGACCATGAAAATCAAAACCTGAATTTATAAAATTACAACCTCAAAATTTCAACTATTACAATAACTTGTCCTGCTGATAGTTAATGTGCTTGGAGGCAGAATTTTATGTTAGGCACTTCTCAGCTCCCTCCAATGAACACATTCTAGTCACATTCACTATTCGCTGCCATAGTGAACATTTGGCTACTGGTTCAAGCCTAGGCTCATACACCATAGGCTTTGTGTTGTGATCATTTCGATCAGTGGTTCGTAACAAAGAAAGCGTGAACCAGTTGACCTAGCAATGGTCATATTCTAATGTGAATACAAAATCTGTTTCAAAAATGACATGACAAAGAAAGGTGAAAATCCCACAATATTCAAGATGTCTGCCTTTGAGCTAAACAAAATACTCTATACATCATCTGTAGGACATCTCTGATGACAACCAACAATTGGGCTATTCCATTTAAAATCCTCCCTACCCCTGTTGAAGATTTTGCAAATATCTTCCACAGGGGGAGTATGAATTTCAGATGCAATGAACAATTTTGCAGTTCCAATTGAATTTCACACACCCTCTAAGAAAGATTCAACCTGAATCTTCCACAGAATTCATACTCCCCCTGTAGAAAATATTACCAAAATCTACCACAGGGGTAGTGTGGATTTTGAATGGAATAGTCCATTGTGGTCCTTGGAGCCAAATATATACAACTCACATTTCTAGGTTCCCCTAACAGCTCTCACCAATAAGCACTCTCTTAGTCTTATCTTATTCAAATGCATATTAAACACCAGTTACCAAATTGATATGATATGATAAGAGGTTATTTGCAAAAGGGGAAATTTGAAGAAAATTAACAATTAAATTTCAATAACCATTGAAGACAGTCTAAGTACTAACAAGTAGTTATTAAAAATGATGATTCATCAATATTTTTAGTCATGAAAGTATTTATAAGAGGGGGGAAAAGGGAAAATGCTACTGAATTTAGTCTTTGTTTAATTAAACACTTTGTAAATAAATTATATAGCCTATATACATTTCAAAGAAACAAATAATCTTCCAATTCATATACAAATTTGCTTTAAAAGGATTCTGTAAAATTGTGACAATTATTTGGAAGACCAACGTTTTGAAAAGAAATGTGAATGTAAAAGTGTCCCAATTTCTGGACCATTTTGCCAAACTCACCCAATGGCTATTCTCCACCATTTTGTGTTTACACTGCCTGCCCATAGCAGGGAGACATACCATCCCATCATGCCAGGTATCATACCTTCTTGGGATTTTGAATATGAAAAACACCTAGGAATATTGACCCAGGGCTTATGTGGAGTGTCACTCCCCGGTGGCGAAATTATTTGTATTCTATTCTTTACTTTTTTGACTTTCATTTGACACCACTCAGGGGTCATACCTTTGCGACGTTTCGAGATATGTCCATTTCAGACCAAAAGGCGAGTCAGTAAGTAAGTTAGTAAGTAAGTAACATACACTGATATAGGCTGCTACCTTTGCATGGTTCAGCAAATATCAAGAGAGATGCATGGATTTACTTGGTGTTCCATGAACTATGGGGTCAGCATCCTGTATTTAGCAAAGTAGAACAAGGTTCCAATGCATCATGGGATTGCATAATTTTCTACCCTGCTGCCCGAACCCATATGCACAGCAGCTGAAAGGTATATCCCATCATGCTTTGCGGTGCCATAATAATATGACTGCAAATGCCATAGAAAATGTACACAAAATCTTTCACTTCAACTTTCAATTAACAAGAGTGCTTAGAAAAAATAATGACCTCAAAAGTATTGGGAAACTATCCATAGCTCTCAATATTTAAGTGGCTCTTACTGATTTTTTACATAATTATATAATACATATTTTGCTATGGGAGCAAGCATACACTGCAATGCATGATGGGACACTCCCTTCAGCTTCTGTGGCTCAACCCTATAAAAGACCAATGTTTTTCAAAAAGGCACTACTTCTATGTTCCCAGACTTCATTTCCGCATGAGGTGAGTGTCCCATTTGATTATGTTCTTTCATTGAGAAATAACTTGTATAGACAGAGGGTGGCAGTAGGGAAGGACGGAGAGGGTGATTGTCCCATCATCAGTGTTCCATATTGTATGTTCTTTCATTGAGAAATAACTTGTACAGACATATGGTAGCATTGCGGAAGGACAGACTGGGTGATTGTCCCTTCCACGATGTTGTGAGAAACATGTTTAGTTAGGTTGGACATTTTTGCCATCAAGAAAATCTAAGCCTCCTCCTGTCACAGGAAAAAGTGTAGAACTGGCTCAGTTCCTCGGACTATGAGGCCGCAAAGCGCGCCAAGGAGGCCGCTGGCGGCCGAGAGGGCGCTCAAGACGCCAGCGAGTCCAGCATAAGCGCGCCCTCGCGCAGGCCACGGCTGCTCGGACTATGAGGCCGTGAAGCGGCCGAGGGCGCGCGAAGAGCGCCCAACGAGGCCGCAAAGCGGCCGAGAGGGCGCGGACTACTTCCAGCGGGTACTCACCTTTGTTTCCAATGGACATTTTATTGTAAAATTTCATTGTACAAGGAATACATAAAAAAAAATTCCACATAGCCCCCGAATGAAAAGTATTTAATTATCTTTGTAATCACTCAAAAAGCATTTTGTGTGAATTTTACATCCGCACTAGAGGCTATTACATTTTTACGAGCCTTTTATTTTACATGTAAAGCCTATGGGGGTGACAATTAGAAATGGACGGCAATATTGAAAAACCCTCATTTTGGGCCATTTTAGACACTAAAATGCCCATAAAAAATTAATAGCCTCTAGTCCGGATGTAAAATTCACACACAATGCTACCTGAGTGAGAACAAACATAATTAAATACATTTCATTCGGGGGCTATAGCAAAAACAAAAAATGTCCTATACCTTCATAATACTGGTCACGGCACTGGTTCCAGGGCTAGAAAAAGTGCTCTACATTGACTCTTTTGTAGATTCAGCATTATTGCACACATTAGAGTAACTCTTGAATACACTACACATGCTCTCAGTAGCTATTCCTTATCCCAATTGTACCTTAGTATTTCTGAATTTTGCCAAAACCTGACAGCTTGCAACGCACCCCAGTGAAGATCTGCCAAATAATTAGACATTATGCTGTTTAGAAGGGTAAAATGTCATCAGACAAAGTTTTTTTTTACGGGATTTATGCAGAAATTTGTATAATTGTTAATAAATGTAAATCTAATGCTTCAGGCATTTACTTATTTTTATTTTTCTCCTTTTAAAACAAAAAATCGATTAAAATTAACTTAGCTCTTAGCATTTATACTATATTCACAAAATGTCAGCTTTCTTGTGCGATATACGTCGTGAGCAAATGTTATGAAATCCTAATTTATATTCTGCATGTTCTTTATTCATCATTTTTTCCTGCTTAGTTCGTTCTACATGAATGTATGAAAGAGGGTGGGGGGTGTTTGTATGTATGAAATTGTATTTTATTAGACAAATTAAGAAACTTAGGCTAAGGTTAAGGGGGTGCTTGTTCAGGCCTTTTTGGCCTTCTGAGCATCTCCTCATTCAAATGTGTTGTTTTGCTGTTATTGTATTGTTGTATTTTGAATGAAATAAAGATAAAGATTGATTGATTGTTTTAAAGATAAATTAGTATGAAATCGCTTGCTCTTGCCCACTTTGGGCAGGTGGACCGAACTAACATGACAAATCCCTTATGATCCACCATTGGCCCCCTTATTTATTATTAATGGAATGCTAAATAACATTGAATCTGACAAGTGCACTATAATCTGAGACCGATTAAAAAAGTTTGCTATGACGTCCTGTCAACCAGACCGAAAGTGGTGTGTTGCGCACACAGGTCAGCAACCAATTTTTAATTGGGTCTCGGATTACAGAGAATTTTCACTTCAGCAACATAGTCCACTTTATTTTTATTTTGGCAACTTGGTCTACTTTGTTGTCATATCAGTAACTTGGTCCACTTTGTTGTCATTTCGGCAACTTGGTCCACTTTTTTGTTATTTTGGCAACTTGGTCCACTTCATTGTTATTTTGGCAATTTGGTCCACTTTATTATCATTTTGGCAACTTGGTCCACTCTGTCGCCATTTCGGCAACTTGGGCCACTTTATTGTCATTTCGGCAACTTGGTCCACTTTATTGTCATTTCGGCAACGTTGGTCCACTTTATTGCCATTTCGGCAACTTGGGCCACTTTATTGCCATTTCGGCAACTTGGTCCACATTATTGTCATTTTGACAACTTGGTCCACTTTATTGCTATTTCGGCAACTTGGTCCACTTTTTTGCCATTTCGGCAACTTGGTCCACATTATTGTCATTTTGGCAACTTGGTCCACTTTATTGTCATTTGGGCAACTTGGTCCACTCTATTGTCATTTTGGCAACTTCCCAGCAAACACAAAACGTTTTCGTCATCATTGGCAAAAGGTTATAAAAGGTTATCAGAAACATTTAAATGTCGGGTTATATAAAGGGTATTTTAAGAGTATAAAACGTTTTCATAACCTTAAAAACATTTTTGATAATCTACTGCTCAGCAAACAAAAATGTTTTACAGAAAACGTTTAAATGTCGGGTTATATAAAGGGTATAAAAACGTTTTAATAGCATTCCAAAAACATTCTGGAAAACTTAATACAAAACATTCTAAACAGAATGTTATTTTGGGGTTGATAAAATATTTTGCGAAAAATGTTTGCCCAAAATATTATCAATAACGTTTTAAAAACGTTTTCATGACCTTTATATAACCCAACATTTAAATGTTATTAAAAGGTTTTGAAAAAAACATTTTAAGAACATTTCTGTGTTTGCTGGGTTCAAACATTTTGACATAATGTTATTTAAGTATTGACACAATATTTGGCAAAAATGTTTGCAAAAAATAGTTTACCATAACATTTTTTGAAAACATTTAAAAATATTGTTGTAGTGTGTTTTCATACAAAACGTTTTAAAACGTTATCATGACCTTTATATAACCCGACATTTTAATGTTATTAAAATGTTTTTACCTAAACCAAAAGCCAAAATATAACTTATTTAAAACGTTTTTAAAACGTTTTTGTGTTTGCTGGGTTGGTTCACTTTATTGTCATTTGGGCAACTTGGTCCACTTATTGTCACTTTAGCAACTTGGTCCACGTTATTGTCATTTCGGCAACTTGGTCTACTTTATTGTCATTTCGGCAACTTGGTCCACTTTATTTTCATTTCAGCAACTTGGTCAACTTTATTGTCATTTCAGCAGCTTGGTCCACTTTATTGTCATTTCGGCAACTTGGTCCACTTTATTGTCATTTCGGCAACTTGGTCTACATTATTGTCATTTTGACAACTTGGTCCACTTTATTGCTATTCGGCAACTTGGTCCACTTTTTTTCTATTTCGGCAACCTGGTCCACATTATTGTCATTTTGGCAACTTGGTCCACTTTATTGTCATTTCGGCAACTTGGTCCACTCTATTGTCATTTTGGCAACTTGGTTCACTTTATTGTCATTTCGGCAACTTGGTCCACTTATTGTCACTTTAGCAACTTGGTCCACGTTATTGTCATTTCGGCAACTTGGTCCACTTTATTTTCATTTCAGCAACTTGGTCAACTTTATTGTCATTTCAGCAGCTTGGTGCACTTTATTGTCATTTGGGCAACTTGGTCCACTTTATTTTCATTTCAGCAACTTGGTCAACTTTATTGTCATTTCAGCAGCTTGGTCCACTTTATTGTCATTTTGGCAACTTGGTCCACTTTATTGTCATTTCGGCAACTTCCCAGCAAACACAATAACGTTTTTAAAACGTTTTAAATAAGTTATATTTTGCGTTTTGGCAAGTAAAAACGTTTTAATAACATTAAAATGTCGGGTTATATAAAGGTCTAAATCGTTTTAAAACGTTTTGTATGAAAACACATTACAACAATATTTTTAAAATGTTTTCGAAATGTCATTGTAAACTATTTTTGAAAATATTTTAGGCCAAATATTTTGTCAACACTTAAATAACATTATGTTAAAATATTTGCACCCAGCAAACACAGAAATGTTCTTAAAATGTTTTTTACAAAACGTTTTAATAACATTTAAATGTCGGGTTATATAAAGGTCGTGAAAACATTTTTAAAACGTTATTGCAAATATTTTGGGCAAACATTTTTGCAAAATATTTTTCAACCCCAAAATAACATTCTGTTTAGAATGATTTGTACCAAGTTTTCACAAATGTTTTTGGAATGTTATTTAAACGTTTTTATATCCTTTATATAACACGACATTTAAATGTTTTCTGTAAAACATTTGTATTTGCTGTGCAGTAAATTACCAACAAATGTTATTTAATGTTATGAAAACATTTTATACCATTAATGTACCCTTTATATAACCTGACATTTAAGCGCTTTCTGACAACCTTTTATAACCTTTTGCAAATGATGTCGAAAACGTTTTGTGTTTGCTGGGTTGGTCCACTTTGTTGTCATTTTGGCAACTTGGTCCACTTTTTTGTCATTTTGGCAACTTGGTCCACTTTATTGTCATTTCGGCAACTTGGTCCACTTTATTGTCATTTCGGCAACTTGGTCCACTTTATTTTCATTTCAGCAACTTGGTCAACTTTATTGTAAATTTGGTCTATTTTATTTTCAAATCACATGGATTTTATTTTGTATAGCATGAAAATGTGTGACTAAAAATGAAATCAGTTTTGAAACCAGAAATTTGGAAAAATCTAATCCAGCTCTGGCCTAAAAATGTAGACAAATATAAGGTGACAGCTGGATGTGGCCAAAATTGGGGTTTATAACGACCCTTTGATTCAAAATTGAAATTATAAAACCCTGGCAAAGATTCACAAAACTTTCATGCAATGCAGTATATTGGCATAATCGGTGCAGAAGTGAAAAAAATCTGTCATTATTTGCACTTATGGCGATGCAAAAGTTGTGGCACGGATTATGATCATAGCAAACATGCTGAATTACAAAATACCCCCTTCTAGTTTACATCAAAGTTTGTTATCATAATGTCTAAAGGAGAAAAAAAAAGTACATAACCTGTACTTGTGTTTTGCCTTGCGGATAAATCAAACAAAAGTAGGTAAGAAATATTGGGGGTTTAAGTCAAGAAGACGCTTTCTGCAATAGCTGCCGGGTGTAAGATTTTTAGATGTACAATATAAGCAGAATGCACATTGCATATAAGGCAGCTATTGCAGAAAGCGTCTTCTTGCCTAAAACCCTCCAAATTATATTGGTGATATTATAGGCACTTGTTAGAGAGAGTTGGTGAATAGGAAAAGGAATAATGTAATGTGATCCGATAGAAGTGATTCTGTTTTTTCATCAGTCGTGAAGCTCGTTTTCATTATTATTATTTTAACTTCCTCGCGTATGACAGCTATATGTAAAATTTCCATAATTTGTCGCATATATTTTGTTCGTATTTGCGAGTCGTTAAGTTAATGCATAATTGTGCATGCTAAATTGTATATTCATAAAGGATAAGATTTTGATGTTTAAATTGGTAGAGAATTCAAATTGAAAAGAATGAAAGAGTTTCGAAAATTGCCAAATTGTGAAGACATTAATCACAAAATTTTGATCGGTTAAGAAAATTGATATGGATAGACTCAAGTGACTCTAGGATTCATCATGCTCATCACTAAAGTACACAGTTCTGTAGATCACACCTTACTCTGAACTTATCATTGATCATTGCATTGTAAGGTATAGAAACTCATCCCCTGAAATTTAACTTCAATAATGATAATACATGTAGACTGTGAACTGAAGCTTTAGAAATGATGCTATTTTTTACACCGGTATAAGGAAATTTGCAGACAGGAAATTATACACGAGTATTGGGTTGTCCTCTGCAGAGCCTCAAAACTTGTTGGACTTCAATAATAACAGACAAAATAAGGCATATTGGTTTGTACAGGGCCAGTGGGTATAACCAGGGTGTATATTGCATGCTGGTAGAAAAATTTGGAACAGCCATAACATATGAAAATAGGTCATTGTCAATGAAATGAAAGGAAATAAAGGTATTGAATTAGCAGAAAAGTGGGTCAACTACCTGATGGTGTGAATGCACCAATTGGTTATTCAATGGCTTAATTATTGTGATATTGTGAAAAGGTGAAAAAGTATCAAACACTGACCAGAATAAAGACTTTATTTTGAGGTAAAAATGTGTCACTTAAAATATCAAATGTTCTTGAAGACAAACATAGACTGAGAAACGATTCAAGGTTAGTGGCCGATTCAGGGCAAAAAGTTCATTTTGGCATTTTTGAGGGCAGCTAAGACCTGCTAGGGCAACAAGGCAATCACATGCTAAAGATTATATCCAAAGCTACACATTTTGAGGGGCACCAAGGCAAAGGGCAGGCATGAGGCACCCAAGGCAATTGCCCTCGTGCCTCCGGTTATTTTGTAATATTGTAGTATTGTATAAATATGCAATGTTTTCTGGCCCGATTCAGGGATAAAAATTCCCTTTAAAAGGGAAAGCCAGCCTCAATGTAGAAGAGGTCTTGTAATTAGTTTTGGTCAATGTGAAAGGCATTTTTAGGATCATGCTTACATCCATGTTACATAACAGTCCACCAAACCATCAACGATGAGAACATGTACACTGAAACAGCAGAAAACATTAATTCCTAATCTCATGTCAACTCTTTAATTCATTACTCCAAATTGTTCTGGTCTGTTTTTGTTTTGTTGTTGTTGTTGTTGTTTGTTTGTTTTTTTTTTTTCAGCTTTTTACCTACGATATCTCAATTTCCAATTTTGTAATACCAGAACTTACTAACTCAATATCTTCGCTTAGGAATGTCCGATTTCACTGCTTTCGATATACCACGTCACAAATACACTGCCGGTTTGAGTTAACTTACATGTACATTTTATTTTAAAATAACTTGATATTAATTCGCAATGTATAGTTTAAGCCTACTATATTATAATAGATAGTGACCAGCACATTTATAAAGGACTGATTACTCACTACAATCTTCACTCTTAAACTGTGTTTTTCTGAATGTGCTGATCATGTTAATTGCTAGTCGGAAACTCCTGCGAAGCTAGGGACATGGCATCTTACCTACTCCATTCTATAACAGTCTGCCTAGTGCCTTGTGTGTTTTCTCTTCAATCATTTTGTTAAATGTAATTTTATGAATCAAATAAAAAAGATAGAAAGTGACTTCACATAAGTTATGTGTCATTTTATTTATAATAAAGAAGTTATTAAATTAATAAAGTAAGACAATTTATTTATCTATAAGTGCATGTCAAATGGGGTACATTGTTCAATACTATAGGCCTACATGCATAAATTATGCCCATATTATAGCCAGGCCCTAAAAACTTTATTTTGCATCGGATTTTTCCCGTTGAAAAGACAAAACTGATGTTTATGATAGCAACAATTTCATCAAAAAAACTTTGATTCATTTTTATCCATAAAACGGCGCAGGATATGACAGATAACTACTTTCACATCAATATGGTCCATATGATCACAGATTGTTGAGAATCTGTGATATGATGAAGATTTTGATTCTATAGATCTGTTATCAACATGATATCACGCTGTTCAGTGGTCAAGGAGTAAGGTCCCCCGGTCAAAGACACTGATCGGTGATGTAATTTTCTTCTGCTGACCATAATGATGCTGTATATTAACTACATGTATTATGGTTACATTTAGGCCTATACCTAGAACTTTTAAAGTCATAATTAGTTCAAACATAACTTTGGTAATACTCACTGCGTTTTCATTCGTTGAAACGGCAAAACATACTTACTTTTCCTTACAAATCGAATAACAATAATTTTAAAACATTCCACCTCAAAAAGTAAAATAAAATAATTCTTACCAATACCAATAAAGTTAATCTCTTGAGCATACAAACCCAATCTCAGAAATAGATACCAGCCCCGCGTATGGGCTGGCGAAAAAAGTTCATTTTAGCATTTTCAAGGGCAGACAGGCAATTCTGCTTAAAGGTCTAGTAAGGCACCAAGGCAATCACATGCTAAAGAATATATCCAAAGCCACAAATTTTGAGGGGTACCAAGGCAAAGGCATGGGGCTCCCAAGGCATTGCATGTGGTGCCTCTGGTTATTTTTTTTCCCTGCTGATTATAATGTGCAATGTTTTCTGTCTCACATCGAGGCCCATCACCCAAATATTCTTATTCCAAGTTTTGAGATAAATTGCTTCATCAGATTGGATTCCATAAGCAAACATGATTATGAGTATCGCATTTGGCAAATATATAGAACACATTTCATGCCTAAATTTCACCAGGGTTATGAGCTTTCACCTGATGATGCTGATGGGATAAAGTGGAGGATGCTGTCAATCAACTCAACCACCTTGTAGTATTTCTTTGTTTATCTATTCACTTGTGAAAACTATAGCAACAAATTTCTTTTTGCCGATTATATCCGGTCCAATTCTTTGCTTACTATACATGTTTGTTCAAATTCCCCTTTACCAAATCAGCAAAATTCCCACTATTTTGTAACCCAAATACTCAAAAAATATCCAGTCTAAAATAAGCATCAGTCACATATTTTCCCCCACTAATCGCTGCAAAAACTATTTTGTTCTAACACTTTTATCTATTTTGAAATTTTGAACACAACTTGACCTTTTATAAAACTTGCAACTGAATGACGAGCAAGTCGTATCAAGAAATTGATGAAATTGTACCAATCCACAGTTCTGTCATTCCATAAAACATTCAAAATTCTAAAAATGCAATCAAAATTGAATAATTCATATGTGTAGCATATGAAATCCTCTACTGTATGCATAATACTGCGGGCAACCTAAAAACCCAGGCTGTTGTGCTAATTTTAGTAAAACCGAAGTATATTTACATGCTTGATCTGAAAACTATATACAAATAATCAGAACGTATTTTCTCAAATAAGGAGATCTGTACCAGGTCACCGACATCAATTTGCACGTTTAATGGAAAAATTACGTCATCACAATTTACATATTTGTACCAAACCCAATTCACGGTACTGATATCAGGAAATGTGCCGAAATATAATCTAAGCAGCGAGCATGTCGTGAAATGAGCTCAATCTATATTTCTTTCACTCATCGTAATTACATTGAAAATGATAATGTGTAGCACGACGCAACGGTGCGCATCCAGCTTACGTGAGGATGTATTGGTAAACATTAATAGGTTATCATACGTAATGTGTCTCATTGTCACATAGCAGATATTGGGCTATTCCAGTTGAAATCCACATTCCCCCTGTGAAAGATTTTGGAAATAGCTTCCAAAGGGGGAGTATGTTTTTCAAATGTAGTTGGTCACAGTTAATCATTTTGAAACCCATACCCCTGTATTATTGCTTTACCTATATCTTCCACAACTGGAGTGAGCATTTCAAATGGAAGCTACCCAATTGTCTATTCTATTTGATACTCTTACTCCCTCTGTGGGAGACTTTAGCTAAACCTTCCACAGGGGTAGTGTGGATTTTAAATGGAATAGCCCAATGTCTCTTTGTCACATAGCAGACATTGTGCTCTGTGTACCTGGCTAATCAGTAGAGACGATCCGAGGGGATTTAAATCCCTCATTTCGAATACACCACCACCAAGTAAGCGGTAAATCAATTCAAACCAAAATAGCTTATTTGCTAGCTTCTACCATTGCCTACTCTTGCTCGGAGTGAGACCACGGGGCAGAAGCACAACTTTGTAAAGGTTTTTATTGTGGTAATGAGGAACTGGGGTAGGTATCCCAAAATGCATTGCGAGGAATAACTAGGATTGTGCAAACTGCTCAATATAATTTTGAGTACGTAGAGGGCCGTTTTTGCGTGCATTTTTTCCGTAGCAACAGACCACGAGTTTGCAGTCCGCAACTAAGACGTTTAGAGCTTTGATCAAGGCCTGTTTATCTTTTCTTGCAGCAAACTTTGTCACAAAGTGTTTTTGCGACAAACACTTTATGCGACAAAGTTTTGTTTGCTGCATTGGAAAACTTTTGCCACTGAGCAAGCTTGTTACAACAGAAATTTGCATGGAAGTGCTATATAAGAGTTCGTACATCATGTAGAAACATAATTTTTTTTGCATTTTTTGATCTTACAGGGATACATTATAATAATTTTCCAATAAATCCAGGCTAATCACCCTAAGCTAACCTAGCAATCATACCCAATCCCATAATTCATCTCATCCTTCCTCATCTTACGCTATTAAGTCTATACATCTATCTAAAGGTTATATGCCTTACAACAATGCACTATGGGATACGTGCAAATCATCCCACTAATTCTGCCATGTAGCTAAATCCATTGGTAAATCAAATAGCTCTTAAGAAGAAAAAGTCTGAGTGAGAGAGGAACATGTGATTGTCTAGAAACAACAAGCGAGATTACCATGGGAACGGGTTTTACCTGATTACCGTGGTAACTGACGATGGTCCCATCAGAGTTGTCTTGTCCAAGCTTTGAGTTAACCTGCAAAGGATAAAACACACACGAAAAAGAAAATTAACATTGTAAATGAGAAACGACAACTCGTTAATAGCATCATTGACAAGCTTACCATCACAGTTGTGTGGTTTTTCACATGTTCATTTATGGAGTTTTAAAGAGGCATTTTAGAAAATACTGGATTGGACTGGCAGCCATCTTGAAATGACGGGAATGCTTGACTCTGTTTCAGATTTTCAGAAAATGGGTACACCTATATTTACCATAACCACTTGGGTATAAGCCACCCCTCAGATTGAGTGATTTCACTTAAATAACCCAAAATATAACCTGTTTAAAACGTTTAAAAAACATTTTGTGTTTGCTGGGTAATCATATAAGTCAAGTTTTAAAAAAGTATGGAAAGTTAATTTTTAACAGATAGCTTTGTTTATATTTGTAATTCAATGTGAGAGTAGAGCATTGATTTGCTATAAGAACTTGGCCAAAATTACTTGGGCTAAGAGTGTACCCTATTTTCCAGAATGTTTTGAAAAAAGGGATGGGCTTATAGCTGAAGGTGGGCTTATACCTGCATGGTTACGGTATTTGTAGTCCATTGTACAGCTCATACCACCAATGCACTTAAAGGGCCACATATACTTCAAAAGTTGACATAGAATATTTGTTCAAGGTCTTATTCGTTATTCGATCTATTTCAAAAAATCGTTATATTTCAAATAATCATTATCTAATAACAAATAAGACTACTTGTTGACTGAAAATAATTTATATTTGATGTTAAATGTCTTTTGGAAATATATTATCGATTTTATGATTGTTTAAAAAAAATTGTAGTCTTTTGGATTTGTATATATTCCCACAATCTTAGGTTAAGCATCAACTGTCTTTCTGACACAGAGTTTGACTTTTCATTTTCTTCAATGAAAGAAAATGATACTTGATAGCGCTAGGATTTTTCTCCCTCCTTCATTCATTTCCTCCCCTTTTTTGAAACACTCTGTAGTGAGTCTTAGGATTTGTGCATTGCCATAATCTTGATGGATGACAGTCACTGGAGGAAAAGCAAATATAAGTCTGTCTGTCCGTCCGTTCACCTGCCGCCAAACACATGTTATCTTCGCAGACACGATATTCAAGATTATGTTAATTCCGTATCGTACAAATGCAATGATATCCAGCATAAAGAGTAACATGTTGGGTGAAGCAATTGGGTTATTCCATTTAAAATTCACACTCCCCCCGTGGAAGAGTTTGGAAATATCTTCCACAGGGGGAGTATGAATTTCAAATGGAATGAACACATTTAAGGCAGCTCCATTTGAAACTTGCCCTCCCTCAGTGAAAGATTCAGGTTGAATCTTTCTCAGAGGGTGTATGAAATTCAAATGAAGCTGCCTAATAGTATATGTTCAACCTGAATCTTTCACTGAGGGAGGGCGAATTTCAAATGGAGCTGCCTAATATGTTCATTCCATTTGAAATTCATGTTCCCCCTGTGGAAGATATTTCCAAAATCTGAGGGGTAGTGTGGATTCTAAATGGAATAACCCATTTCAATTCAAAATGGTGTGTGATTTGTGTTCAATTTCGTCTTGTTTTACCATTCTTTGAGCAAAATTGTCACATCCATCACTGAAATTACAATTTTGACAAGGTTTTTAGCGGCATAAATCCTTTAAGCATACAATGTTTATCTTGAAAAGATTGAATTTAAGTGCACTTACTGTTTGATTCATTTCAAATCTTCCAAATATCACTAAATACATATGTTTGTATGTAAGGCCAAATAAAAAAACAATAGTTTCTCGTCCCGTCCGCATCGTTTTTTGCTGCTGCATCAAAAGTTGGGTTTTTTGTCTACAAAAAAACAATAAAAGACAAAATTTTGATTGATTTTTGCTGTCAGTACCTTTTCTAAACTCATTTGCAGCTAGTTTTGGTGTCAGTACCTTTTATAGTCTTGTTTGCAGCTATTTTGTTTATAAGGGAGTGATCGTTATTTACGACAGGGGGGGTAATGGGCGTGTTGAGGGGGGGATCCGAAAAATGTTTGGGGTCTTGAGGGGGGAACGCAAAATTTTTTGTTGAACCAAGAGGGGGGAATGTTAAGTTTTAAATGGAGAAATTCGGAAAACAAGGGGAATCCGAAAATTTTGAGCGGACGCGAGGGGGGAACGCGAAATTGTTTGTCGATATTTTTTCCAAAACGCCCATTACCCCCCCTGCCGTAAATAACGATCGGTCCCTAATGAACATGTAAAAACATAATGGCGGGATAAATGGAAGTCTTGCCAAAAAGAGACTAGATCTATTGTCTTTGTGGAAAAAAACTGTTGTTTTGGAAAAGGCAAAAAAAAAGTGCCCTCATCCTCCTTTTTGAAAAAAGTTAGGATGAGAAACTAATAATTTTTTTACTTGGCCTAACAGGTCAATTATATTAGCTATAAACCTACCATCTTCATTTTTGAACAAACTAAATATTTGATATGATAATAATGTATTGTAATGAATAATTCAATATGGTTTCTATGGAGATCGGAGCAGGCAGATAATTACCATCATCCCTCAACTAGTTCATGCATAGCCAGGTGCAACACACCCACCCACCTACATCTATCAAAAAGTCCACTTTTTAGTAAACATATGTGACCCGCTCTGACGAAACCCGCCATAAGTCACACTCAGCCATTTCGAGATACGGCGAGTCAAAGTTGGGAATGGGGTGAAAAACCTTGCAGATTTTGTTTTTCAGTTTTTATTATTTTTTGATTCCTTAATATGTTTACTTTAACCTACCATTGATAACAAAATATTCTTTTACGTCTAAAGCACCCAAATTTAGCATTTTCTGAGCCAAAACAAGTCCTTAACATGTCATTTTAAAACTTTAAAGCCCTTTTTCTTGCATTTGCCTTTTCTTTATGTGTTGCTAATCCCCCCTACCTGTTGAAAGACCGTAGAATGAGGACGACTTGTCCCAGTAACATAATTTTGGTATCAATTAATGAAAGCTGAAGATCTATACTAAATGATGACATCAAAAACTCAATTTTCAAAATTAGTGACTTATGTCTGGTTTTGTGGGAGCAGAACCCGGAACATGTTTTTGAGTTATAGGCCTTTAAAGATGACATTCCCATGAAAAAAATTTTGGAATTTTTAATTTCATGGTATACTGTGGGACTATGTGGACTTTCAAATTCTTGAAAGTACTTATTAAAAAGAGGTTTATTTAATCAATAATTAACAGTTGAACTATGATAATCCCTATTCAATCCTGTGTAAGGCAGGCAACTAATTAGCCCATTACTCAGCATAGCAATTTGGCAAAAATATCAAGGTATCATTTACAAAATTATCCATATCTTGAAAAGTATTGATACTATTTATATAATTTTGGTATAATTTTAAAGCTTATCGTCTAGTTCTTACATTTTATTCAAATCATGAAGTGTCAAAATTGTGACTTGGTCCTGGTTTTGTCAGACCGGGTCACATATGTAACAATGTGTCTAAAAAAGTCTTAATATTGGGTGGAGGATTACATGAGGTCCAATAGTTTGACATGTTCAAATAGGCCCACCAGATGAGTTGGAGGAAGGGGCAGGCCTGAAAAAAATTGGCAATTTGGCAATCTCCTTGGTCATTTGGAGGGAAATTTTGCTTTTCTGGATAAAAAAATACATAAGAAATGGTGGGAAATCCTGCTAAGTTGGAGGGAAATTTATCTCTATTGCTGGGAAATAAACATTTTTTCCTGAAAAAAAAGTTCTTCGGAAATCCGGCAAACCCCACTGTCAATAAATATTAGCTACGCTAAGGGCTGTTCCAGTAGAAATCCATACAGTCCTCCTATGAAAGACATGGACTTAAAATCTTCCACACAGGTAGTGTGAATTTCAGGGTTACCTGAATGGGTGACTCCATTTGAAATCTACACGGTGGGAGAATAAGGTCTTTTATATGGAGGTGTATGGCTTTCAACTGGAATACCTCAATAAATCGTGGCTATGGACGTACCTGTCCTTTATTAAGCAAGAACATTTTCACATTTTGACCAGCGAGCTTGAGTGTTATGGACATGGTCATATGACATTTAACGATTCAAGTCAGACATAAGATATTATTGACTTCATGTTTGTCTTCGCATACAACCACTTGTTTAACCGGCTCAAATTTCGCACAATTTCATCTCCATTCTGACATTCTGATGACCGTAACGAGTAGACATAGTATCAAATTCTGCTACTTTTGAAGAACGTTCTTTGTTTTTGTCTGTCTTGTTGGGTGTTTATATTACATTATATGAACAGGGTGACATGATGTACTTTCATATCAGGTCAATTAGGGTGATTTCTTACCTTTTTTCTGTATTTTTTAATAATAATATTGAGGAATTCTAGGTTAAAAAAACATCAGCTGATTTCTATTGACCAACAGGACAAATTTAGGGGACTTTTTTTACACCAATCCTTATATCTCTAACCAAGCTCTAACTAACAAAGTTCTGCAAGTCATTTCAGGTATATACCACAAATGAAAAAATATTTTTTTCTGCTGCTATATCTCATGTTCCGTGTCACAAACCTGATCTGTGACTGTGATGCAATTGTGAGTAAAGCACTCTTAAAGAACTGAAACAAAGTTACATGACTAAAATCAACACATTTTGCAAGCCAAATGAACAGGTAGACCTGAAACTGAAAAGAGGAAAATGCTTTAAAAAAGAGAAAAATCATGCTAAAAAAACTCAAATTGGGCTGAAAATAACAAATAACAAAAGAGGAAATCAGCTAAAAAGAGGAAAAGTTTGAGGTCTGAACAGGAGACAATTCTAGCTGAGTTGTCTATGGAAAAGGTACCAAGCAATTTCCAAGGAGGGAATATAGCAAAATTGTTCCACTGAATCACTACCAAAGTGACTTTATCGAACGAATGCATGCAAAGCACATGAAAATTTGACGGTTTAATGCAAAAACGGGCCAAAATGGGGATGATTGGTCAATTCTGTCGCCGTATTCCGAGCCAGGTATAACTTCCCCCTGACCCCGTTCCGTACACAACTGCCCTCAATTTGCACTAACAAGGTACACAGCTAGGTACAAAGTTAATTACCAGTCTACATCTAAGTCAAATCCAGATTATCTTATGACTTCATAGTTTGACTCAAGTAATGGTCTCATGTCCACTGGCACAGTTCACCACCCTCAATAGAGGTTATCCACTTTACTCATGCGTGACTTTTAACAAAGGGTGCCGATTCCCGTAGTATTCCTCATTCAAACAAATTTAATGCATGACCTCAGAGTTACCTGCATTACTTTGGCGGGCTATTTTGAAACAGTCATGGTTGCACATGCATGTACTTCTTTTGAAAGTCTTAAACAAGGTATAGCAGTCGTTGATAGGATATGCAGCTTATAGAACACGGATAACCTCTATTAATGCTCTGCATGCTGGCTATAAGGCTTCAACATAAAAAAGTCCCAACTTTTTGATGTATTTTCTCACAATTTCAAGAGCTATTTTAAAGGATGTCTCCGGTAATCACAACATTTAATATGCCTTATATGTTAGGCAAATAATTATCAAGCACGAATCACATGGTTTTATTTAAAACAAACTCATATTGACCATGAACCAATACCAGGCTTGTTTGTACTCATTTTAATGCATTTTTCATGCTGACTCCAAAGGTCATGATAATTTAAAATTCTGAAATTTTTGAATTTGAAACTTCGTCTGCAGTTGACACTCGCATCATCATCATCGTAGACGCTTTTCGGCTATGTTGCCATTGCGCACGCTACTACTGCTCTCCAGGCTATTCTGTCATTGGTCTGTGTAAGAGTTTGTTCATCTACTTTCTGCATTTGCGCCACCCACGTTGGTTTTGGGCATCCGACAGGACGCTTAGTTTTTCTTTGAAATTCAGCTAGGGCTTGACGTGCTGGAGTTTCTTCTGGGAGTCTGTATAGATGACCCACCCAGTTTTGCTCCAGAGGATGGTTTTGCTCCAGAGGATGATTTAAGCACTTCCCACCACGCCACTGTGTTGACTTGCAGTCAGCACAGCTGTGTGAGTGAACATGACACCACTGCACGCACATTGCATTGACGGGCATGGTTAAATTTGAATTTGGACTGATATATTTACAATAAAAACGCATTCACAATGCTAGTCGATTTCACATTTTATATTACCTACAGAAGGTGTGAATTATCCTTCATGCATACATCACTTTAGATCTGAAATCGACCAAGTAATAATGACACACGCACAATTCTTAAACAACATCTTTTGCACAGAATTCAATGGGATTTGAAAAGTAAAGTGGCAGTTGAAACTCTGGTGATAACACGTTTGCAGTGCATGATGGGGCTTCCTTAAATCATCCTCTGGTTTTGCTCCATTCAGGTTCAGCATTTGTGTTTGTATATAGATCAGCATTCGTCATTTTGTCTAGTTTTGTGATGGATATTGTTCTTCTAAGTAGAGTTCTTTGAAATACATCTATTTTGTGTTCAAGTTTTGTTGACACTCGCATGAAGAGAGTTAAACAGTCATAGCTTCAATTTGACCTGACCTAAAGTTTTGGAGTATGAGGTTTAGTACCCAACACATTCAAAGGTCATGTTATGAATGTACAAACATATTGGCACTACAGAACTGTGTCCCTGTCTATGAGCATGCATGAGATCTCAGTGAATTCATCTGAGCATCAACAATAATAAATAGGTTGCATTGATTGTACTGACATAGATGCTTATCATAGACTAGATAATGAAGAGCTTTTGCCTTGATGATGTGACATCTTCACCTGTCTCTCCTTGCATCAGGTTATTGACCTGAAGATCAACAGTTCATCTGCCCTGCCCATGTAAAAATACAGTATGTGTGAATATAGTGCAAAACAGATACTGCCTTTCTACTTTGGAGATGAATGTGTTTGAATTGGTCTGGACATATGTACACCGAGTGGAAAGAGTGGAAAAAAGAGTGAGAGAGTGAAATGGAGGACAACCCCTTTTTGAGTGGAAAAACTTCACTCTAAAAGGATTGAAAAAAGTAGTCTGTATACTCTCAAATAGAGTGAATATGGCTTAAGTAAAAAGTGCTCTCTTTCATTTTAGAGTGTTTTCCACTCAAAAATGGATTGTCCTTCATTCAACTCCTTGAAAGAGTGGAAATTCACTCTTTTACATTTAGAGAGAACATAACGATAAAAAATGACATAATATTAAGTCAAAAATGCTTTTTTGACAAAAATTTTTTTTTTAAATTGCAACCAACATTTTAACCAAATCTTTGCAAGATACCATAGCAGATGTTTCTACCTTTTCAGCTTAAAATTGCTGAGAGATTGAAGAGCTCTATTTTGATTGCAATGATTGTGTACTCCAGATGATTATATCATGTAATAATACCAATCGGGGGCTGTGTAAGAATAGCAAGAATGTCGACGGGGTTAAAAGACACGGGAATCTCAAACAGGGTTTGAAAGTGAAATTTCAGTTCCCTAGATTGTATTATTTTTTAGGAGAAAGTCAATTCCACAGACCCTTATTTTGAAATCCTGAGCAGCACAAAGCTAGATATAAATAAAGTCCCCTGTGTTATTTATCGATTTAGACTTGATCATAGAGTGGATTAATGAATTTTTATACAAATATGCCAATCTCTACAAGTAATATGCACAATTTGATATAATAAAATACATTAGAATTGACCAACATTCAAGACTGCACCAAACTCAGAGTATGCCATTTTTGATAACCTTTTGACAAATTCTTACAAAAAATCTAGAATTTTACAACAACACTTTTGTGCATCTTAAAGTAATATATCTGTCATGCTTAGAAAAAATCTTGCTCAAATACTCAAAGCACTTTTTATATAAGGAGCATTGAAAAACTGAAAAAAATATATTAAAAAAATCAATTATATATGATTTTCATAGAAAAAACTGCAAAAAGCTTTCTGGAAAAGGGTGTTGGCCTCAAGGCATTACTTTGAAATGGATGATTTTGATAGGTTAAATGTAAAAAGGTGCATTCTTCGATAGCTGCTGGGTGTCATAGTACATGTGCGCAATGTAAAATGCATTGTTAATGTCTTAGAGCAGCTATTTCAGTTACGGCCTTCTTGTACTAGCCTCTTGATTTCAATTTCATTACATTTCTTGACAGCAAAAATGCTATTCATCAAAAGCACTGTGCAAAACAATGTTAATTTCACCCAAGATCGTCTTAACATTTTCAAGAGATATATTTGGCACTTTCAATGCTATTTCGACATTTTTATATCTCCTATTTTCAATACGGTAGTTCAACCTGCGTTATTGCAAAAAGTGTGAACTAATACCATATTTGCAAGTCAGTTTCAAATACAGAAGATCTATTTTATATTCTACAAATCTCCCAAACCGTGTAAACAGCCATTATTTCAAGAGAATTTTGCCATTTCAATATGGATTAATAAATAACATCTTTTAGAGGGCTATTCCAGTTGAAATCCATACACCCCCTATGAAAGACATGATCTTAATCTCCCACACACAGGGTGTAGATTTCAAATGGAATCACCTATTCAAGTAATCCATTTGAAATTCACTCCATGTGGAAGATTAAGGTAATTTCTTCTTACAGGGGGTGTATGGATTTCAACTGGAATAGCCCATTTTTTAAATCATATGGAGAGCTCAATATAAATCCCTCAGAAATGCAAAACAATAGAATAAATATAAGAATGCAGAAAATCCAACATGGTTGTTATTTCATGGTTTATCATTTGAAGATAAAGCCATAAATTGGATTTATTCATAAAACAATCTCTACAAAAGTGTCTGAAAGTGGACTTTAATATTCACACATTTTTATAAAGTAGTAAATCTTCATATTTATCCCTGTTGAATAAAATAAGTGCCATATTTCATCCTCGTAATCATGCATATTTGTATTGGTGGGGGAGTACCACATCAACAGTAGATAAAAAGTCCAAAATTTGAGTTATTTTCTTAAAATATCCAGAACCACTGAACCAATACTAGGCTTGTTTGTACTCATTTTAATGCATTTTTAATTTCTACTCCAAATATGGTCATAAAAATTTACAATTCTGACATTCTTGAATTTTGAATTTTTTTTTTCAAACTTGTCGTCTGCAGTTGACACCCCAAATGGAGAGATACTGAATTATCTTTATCCTGTTTATGATTGTTGGAAAAACTATCACTTCTTCAATCACATTATACTCAGGGATGAAACTGCTTTGCAAATATGTATTTCCTTATACTTTGTACAGGGAAGATCCAAGCAAAATT